>NW_009700565.1:0-37671 GCF_000703405.1 Apaloderma vittatum | reverse complement strand
AGGAACTGAAAGAGCAGCTCAGCAAAGCTGGAGCAGCCCGCCCTTTCCCACCAGATGAAGAAGATATCTACAGTCAGAATAAATAAAGACAAACCTTAAGTGCCGCTCTTGAGGATTTTCGGGTGTGGAGGTGACCCTGCAATCTGAACCCACAGCCCAGAAAGCCAACCACAGCCCCGGGTGCTTCAGAAGAAGCGTGGCCAGCAGGTCAAGGGAGGTGATCGTCCCGCTCTACTCCACTCTGGTGATGCCTCCCCTGGAGTACTGTGTTCAGCTCTGGAGTCCTCAGCCCAGGAAAGATGTGGACCGGTTGGAGCAGGTCCAGGGGAGGGTCACAAAAATGATCAGAGGGCTGGAGCACCTCTCCTATGAAGAAAGGCTGAGAGAGTTGGGGTTGTTCAGCCTGGAGAGGAGAAGGCTCCAGGGAGACCTTATAGTGGCCTTTCAATACCTGAAGGGGGCCAGTTAGAAAGATGGGGACAATCATTTTAAAACAGCCTGTTGCAACACGACCAGGACTAATGGTTTTAAACTAAAAGAGGGTAGATTTGGGGGGGCCGGTTAGCTCAGTCAGTTGAGTGTGGTGCTAACAACGCTAAGGTTGCGGGTTCAATTCCCATTCGATCCCCATGTGTTGCCTGATCTAGTCGACAGGTGGCGTCCCTGCGGCAGGGAGGCTGGAAGAATGATCTCCAAGGTCCCTTCCAGCCTAGGCCATTCTATGATTCTATGATTTAAGCTAACTATAAGGAAGAAGTTCTTCACTGTTTGTGTGGTGAAACATTGTAACAAGTTGCCCAGGGAGGTGGTAGAAGCCTCATCCTTGGAAATATTCAAGGTCAGGTTGGATGGAGCTCGGAGCAACCTGATCTAGTTAAACATGTCCCTGCTCACCACAGGGAAGTTGGACTAGATGATCTTTAAAGGTCTCGTCCAACCCAAAACATTCTATGATTCTATGATTCTACAATTGCAAGAATATGTGAACCTTTTGAGATTTGATGGTGTTCTGCATTAATTTGTCATAAATTGTGATCTAACAGTCATCTAAGTCAAGACTACTGACAAATAAAATGCACCTAAAATAATAACAAAACTCAATCCTGATCCTCCTTGTCTTTACTGAACACACTCGTTCAGAATGCTACTGGAAAAAGTAAGTGAACCCTCGGAATCAACAACTGGTTGACCCCCCCCCTTGGCAGCAATGACTTCAACCAGGCACCTCCTGTAGCTGTGGATCAGAGCTGCACGTCCCTCAGGAGGGATTTTAGCCCGTTCTTCCTGGCGGAACTGCTTTAGCTCTGTCGTATTCTTTGGACGTCTCATGTGTGTGGCTCTCTTCAAGTCATTCCATGGCATCTCTGTTGGGCTGAGGTCTGGGCTCTCACTTGGCCACTCCAAAAGACGGATTTTGTTTTTCTGAAGCCATTCTGTCTTGGGCTTGCTCCGGTGTCTTGGGTCATCGTCCGGTTGCATCACTCAACGTTTACAGAGTTCAGCTGATGTACAGACATTCTCACATTATCCTGAAGAATTTTTTGATACGTTTGGGAATTCCTCTTCCCCTCAATGACTGCAAGCTGGCCAGGCCCTGATGCAGCAAAGCAAGCCCAAACCATGATGTTTCCTCCACCATACTTTACAGTTGGAATGATGTTTCATGATGACATACAGTGCCCTTTTTACACCAGACATTGTGCTGCGTGTTCCTTCTGAATAGTTCAATCTTTGTTTCATCAGTCCACAAAACATTCTGCCAATACTGCTGTGGAGTGTCCGTGTGCTCTTTCACAAACTTCAGGCGTGCAGCAGTGCTCTTTGTAGTAAGCAGCAGCTTCCTTCGTGGTGTCCTGCCATAGACACCCTGCTTGTGCAATGTTTTATGTTCTGTAGACTCATGAACACAGATGTTAGCTGGTTCCAGTGATGCCTTCAACTCTTTGGCTGCCACTCGGGATTGTTTCTTTACCTCATTGATGAGTCTTCATTGTGCACTTGGGGTCATTTTGACTGGGTGTCCACTTCTTGGTAGAGTAGCTGCAATCCCGAAGTGTCTCTATTTGTAGATTGTTTGTCTAACTGTAGACTGGTGAATATCTAAGGTCTTTGAAATCACTTTGTAACCCCTTCCAGCTTAATGTAAATAAAAAATTCCTGGTCGTAGATCCTCTGAAAGCTCTCTTTGGCACGGCATGGGTCACATAAGCATATATCTAGAGTGCAGAGCATACTTGAAAATTTTGAGTGTTTTTTGTCAGTCAGCGAAGCTCTAGTCCATGCCTCCAAACTCATTTTCTTAACAAAACTCAAGGTTAACCTGACTCCGGTTAGCTTTTTTGAGGTCAACTCAAGGGTTCATTTACTTTTTCCACTAGCATTCTGAACACTGAATGTGTTCAATAAAGACATGGAGGATCAGAATTTTTTTTGTGTTATTATTTTAGGCACATTCTATTTGTCAGTAGTCTTGACTTAGATGACGGTTAGATCACATTTTATGACAAATTAATGCAGAACACCATGAAATTCCAAAAATTTCACATACTTTTTCTTGCAACTTTATATACAATATCCAAATTGCTGAAGTACATATTTAAAATAAGGAAGGAAGGGTAAGCCTCTGCCTTCTTTCTTTGTCTTTAACAGCATCCACAGCGTGTCCAGACATGACTTAGCCATTTCTGCAGAAGATGTGGTTTAGATTTACCATTAAAATTCTTCCACCTGTTTGGAGCACATCAGCTAACACAATACAGCTGGTTTGTAAGCAGAATGTTTTCACGAAAAATACCACAGAAAAACCGTAAGTTTCATTTTAAAATATTTGGAAAAGCATGGATGAAAGCTATGTGTTTGAAATATCCTTTCAAAATTTTAAATGAATTTCATTTCACAGTACTTTTTCAATCCTTTTATGGATGGAAGGGAGTCCAGTAACAAAACTATTTAGAAATTTGCCAGTGGTCACCTGTGAAAAGCCAGACTTCATGGTACAAGAGACCATAATTCCATCAAAGCCAAGATCAGCACAGGTTTTCTTTTTAAATGTTTACACGTATTTTTGCTTAAAATTATTGCACATTGTTTTTAACATAATGCGCACTTTTATCATGAGGAAAGCACGCTAATTTGAATCAAGAGTCAAGGCTAGTAATTAATAAACCAATCAGGAATAAATTGATGGATGTAGGCTTTCATAATTGAGCTGCTCTAGACGGTACATGTGATTTGATGCTTTAATTAAGAAGGACAGAACATGGCAAACAGTAATGAGCTTTGCTGTCATACAGGGATGCAGTAAACGTGTTGTAATTCTCTGACCTTTTAATTCTTTCATATCTGAAATCCTGTAGAGCATATGCCTGTGCAAATAAATGGTTTATCCAGAAGAAGTCGTTGGAGTTTTTAGTTTTGTTTTGTTTTGCCATGGTTACTTTAATATCTGAATATATATTACCTATGTTAAGATTCAACACAGAAAAATTGATGCTTCCAAGAAAACCAAAATAAAACATTTAGTTCTGGGGCACTAGCATGTATACATACACATGTACATACACATATGTATACAAATATAAATATACTATAGGTATCATAAAGGACAGAAGTGAAAATATCCATTAAATC
The DNA here is from genome assembly GCF_000703405.1 of Apaloderma vittatum. Lineage (NCBI taxonomy): Eukaryota > Metazoa > Chordata > Aves > Trogoniformes > Trogonidae > Apaloderma > Apaloderma vittatum. The sequence goes on along the minus strand of NW_009700565.1, from coordinate 34,041 downwards.
TCAGTTAAGGACTGCACTCCAAAATAAACATTCTCCTGCTATTCACCATCTCATCTTAATTTACGTTCCAGCTATGTATTTGGAGCTCTTCAGTGAACACACAGACAAAATATTTGTTTCTCATTTTGCAAGGAGGCAGTTCCATAGCCCAACACTTCCAAGATCGCAGTCTTTCCTGATATTGATTTTGAATCACACATTGCCCATTAGCCATATTTCCAGTCATTAATCACTGCTAGAGGCTGACTAATTACAAAAGTTTCTGATATACAGTGGAAGGAAAATCTATCAACATGTATTTAGGACATTTTTGTCCTACTGACTTCTTCTTACATTATATCATGAGGGTAACTTAAATGTCCTGAGATATATAAGTGATGGAAAATGGTGGAAAGATTTACCCTCTATGCAATACATCTGTGAGATTTGTCTCTAATCACTGAACAGCCTTCCTTATCTCCATCTCATTACAAACTCATTGCAGCTCTCTGTGGCATGAGGACCTCACAGCAGGGAGACGTTCCTTTCCAAATGAGACTGCTGCAAACCACGGCATCTGAGGCGAAAGACTAAAATAATATGGATGTGCCTGACCCTCTTCTCATGGGTTTCAGCCTCTGTGCACACAGCAGGAACATCATTCTGTCTATTAACTCCCCATCCACTTCTAAGGTCTTGGTCCTAACCTTCAAATAAACTAATGGGTCTGATCCTAGCTGAATGAGTAATTACAGTCCGGCACCCAACTGTGCTCCTTTGAAATAATGCGTAACACAGAGGCCAGAAGGCAGGCTGAGGATGCATCTGAAGGGATCTGGAATAGGCACACCAGACAAGTACAGAATATAACCACCTTTAGGAAAAAACCCTGTTGCTTTCAAAATTGCTATTTCAGCACTTCTTTTCCCCAAATAGACAGAATTAAATTCATGTGTTAAGACATACCTGGTTTCCTTTTCTATTATTAGCAATAAAACGCCCAGAGGTTCTGCAGCAGTCCATTAGGAAATGCACTAATCCTTGCTCTCTGGCAGCTCATTTTAGCAGCTGCAGTCTCAGATTTTGTACCTCATCTTTCATTCTGCTGTCTTCAAAATTTGGCAAATACTCGTGCTTCCTCCAGGTCATATATTCTCAAGCCATTCCCGGAAGGAACTGCTGTTCTCACTCCACAGCCCACACCCGCAACCTAGGAATGCAGCAGCAAAAGGTATTCAGAAAGCTAAAGCATGGAGATGAATTTCAGGCCAAGCAGAAAGTCGGTAAGAAGTGGAAAGTAAATTCCTGTTCAGAATGATAAAAAAATCTGGTTTGTATTCTTTTCTCTCATTTTTAACCAGAGGCTATTTTTTAAAAAATGTATTTGCTAAGAGGTCACACAAGGTACTTGCAAGATTAACAGTACTTCCTAGCACAAGTTCTTACATGAACTGGTTTTGTAGGCTGTGTCCCACAACACACACAAACAGTCGTGGCAGTGTGTTCGCAAAACCTCTGGAGAAAGGTTTTTCACAAAAGACTAAGGGTCCTTACTTTACTTGAGCAGATTAGATTGTGGAGTCCTACAGTTTTCACTGGATTGGATTTGGCATTTGTAAACAGAAAGTATTTGTCTTTACCATGCATATTTATTGGGAAATATGATTGCAGGTTCCTGGATGAATTAGAAAATCAAGAAGACCTTTTTTTCAACACAGTCTGCTTCCAATGTCATACAGAGCCATCCCAAGAGGCTAGATGGTCGTGCTGCTTTTGTAGAACCAGTACCGAGACGCTGATTTTCAAAGCTGTCACTCTCCAAATATTATCATAGGTCAAAGCACAGAGAGCATTTGGATGTTTTTACTTGAGGATGGCTTTTTACTTTGTGAAGATGTCTTTGAAGGGACCATAACAATTCAATCACTAGATAAATAATAACAAAGGAGTACATCTGGTGAGCAACAGACAGCCCTCAAAACCAAATGACATCCAGTATTTCTATAGACAGTGTGAAAATAGATTTAGTAGATTTATGAGTTCAGGATGTCCTTATGTTAGCAGGTCTTGGAGCATTTGATTTTATATGAAATGACCTTTTGCGCTTGATAATGAAAAAATTTGAAGGTACTGAAAGAAATTTCCAGTGGCTAATTTATAGAACAACATCAGAGAAGAGAAGGTACTGCTAACGAGTCCATTCAACTCCCACATAAGTTTCACAACATATAAACCTAAAGAACAAGTCTTTATAAGACCAATAGTCCCCAAAGTGAGAGTCTAAAATCACCATAAATCCACCAACAAGGTCGTATACCCTCAGCCAAGGTAGTTCATATTCTTAAGATTCATATATTACTGTTAAAAAGTATAGTTTTAAATGTAACTTATTACTGATGGCCTGTTAGAACAAAAGCCATTATATTAATTATAGTAGAGAATTGTCATTTGTGAGACTGAGTATATTTTAATAATACATCTGAACCTCTTTTATGAACCTTAAGTAATGGTAAATTATTAACAATGCTTATAAACAAATTGCCATCATTGGTCTTTACTGCTAATATCCCATAGAGATTAAAAGAAGCATTTCATACTGTTATGCATTATTATTTCAGATTATCTGCAGATTCCAAGTGAATTGACTGTATTACCTCATGGTCAGTTCATTTGCAAAAGGTTACCTTTGCAATAATAAAGGCAAGTGACATTTTGTTAATGAAGTCTTATTTTCAGACACCAGGAATATGATAGTTCACAAACCCACTGACAATAATCTCATTTTACTGCCAGGTGAATAAATATGCTGTTTCACCAGCTGTTAGCAAAAATACCATTCCCAGCTTCTTTTGTAGGATCAGGCTGAATAAATTTTAACTACATTATCATAGGATCACAGGAAAGCTTACGTTGAAAGGGACCTCAGGAGATCTCTATTCCAACCTCCTGCTCAAAGCAGGGCCAAATGAAAGGTCAGATTTGTTGCTCAGGGCTTCATCTGGCCAAGTCTTGAAAACTTCCAAGGATGCAGATGGCCCGTCCTCTCTGGGCAACCCGTTCCACTGCCTGTCTCAGGCTGTCTTCAGAAGACTTGTCACTTCCCAGTCTGTATCACTGCCAGGGCTTATTCCTTCCGTAGTACAAGACTTTCCATTTGTCCTTGTTGAATTTCTTAAGTTTTCTGTCAGGCTATGATGTCCATGTTTAGTTACTTTAAAAAGCGTAGATTAATACAAAATACAGAAATGTTCCTGAAGAGCAAAAAATAATGACACTGTACTGCTTTGCTTCTACTGTTCACTTGACAGCCAGCATCCGAATTACACACCATCACACTCACGCCTGTGCTGGCCACCGGCAAAATCAGGGCTTCAGATTTGCAACTTAGATCACTCACCTGAACTAACTGATCTCAGTAACTGTTCTGTCCTGTGCTTTGATAACCAGTACTACAGAGGCATGATACCCATTTTGATTCTTTGCATCACTGATAATTTGCTAACAAATAGAAGAGTGTTTGACAGCAGGGAATCTGGGATTTTACCATTATTTGCAGGGTTAGTGGAGTGATTTTGTGAGCATACATCTCACTGCATCTCTTAATTTCTAATGTATGCTTTTCTTCCCTCTTTCTCCAGTCTCCTCTCCCCTCTACTGCACAGTTCTTTCCCATGAGCCTGTCTTTCCCTTATCTTCTTGCTATTTTACAGTCTCAGCCTGATCCATCCACTGCCTCCCATTTCCTTACCTCCTGCAAATGCAGCTTTTGTCTCCTGAGAGTTCACTAAGGCTGCTTCCACACCAGTGATCACAGAATCATAGAACTGTTGGGATTGGAAGGGACCTGAAAGATCATCTAGTTCCAACCCCCTCACCATGGGCAGGGACATTCCTCACCAGACCAGGTTACCCAGAGCCCTAGTCCAGCCTGGCCTTAAAAACATCCAGGATGGGATTTCCACCACCCCTCTGGGCAACCTGTTCCAGTGTCTCACCACCCTCATGGTCAAGAACTTTTTCCTAACATCCAATCTGAACCGATCCATCTCTAGCTTCAATCCATTCCCTCTAGTCCTATCACTACCCAACAGTGACAAACTATCTGACAGGATACTAAGCACTCCAGAAAGACAGGAGCTCTGTGCTCTTTGTTCCAGGACAGAGTAGCAAAAGCAAGTGGAAATAGCAATTGCACGGGAGATCCTTCTTTGAAGCACACCAGTGAAATGGAACAGGGAAAGAATTTGCTTGATTCCAACAGATCTCTAATAACTATGTATGAAATTTTCAGAAGGATTAGAATTAGCAACAGCAGAAGTTACATTCATCTTACAAAATTCACCTCCTTCCAGATGTGAAGTCCTTTCAACACATACAGAATAAAGGAGCCTTTCATAAATTAGTAATAGGATTTTCAGCACTGGCAAAATAACATGTCTAATTTTTTTCCTACGAGTATTTTTCTGAACTGTTCAAGACCTTTAATCTGGAGAGGAAGCCCAACATAAAAATGGGAGCCCAAGCAGGGAACAGAAAGTAAGATTTTAACATGGCATATCTGAAACAGTCTTAATTGCCTTTAACATTACCTATTTTGTTTCAAATCAACACTCGGAAACTTTACACAAGTCATTCTTGCTAACATTGCTTAATCCTGCTAAGAAGGAATTTAATCTGGATCTGTGCTGGGGGGAGAGTGAGCTCCAACTTTATCAGTTCAGAGTAACTCAGTTCCATCAAAGGAATGAAAATGGAATAACAAATTTTCTGAATAAGTAACCTATGAGAAATCCTTCATCAGTCACCGAAGATCCCGCAGAGCTAGCTATGCTAATAAGACAATTTACATAAGATATGCATTTGTCCAAACACTGAAATAATATTCTGGACCAAAATCCTCTGACGTTAACCCTGTTTCATTTTTTCCTACCCCAGAGCCTGAAATATTCTACTAATCTACAAGCCCTGCTGGTTGCTCCCACCCATTGCAGGCTGTATCAGATCACACCTCGTGGCTCCATCGTCTTGAACAGAGAAGCCAGAACAAAGTCAAATACGTGATGCCCTCCAACAGTTCTCCTTAGAGGAAGATTAAATTCCTTCACGTTAAAGTAAATGCACTTCCTCTTTATTTCTTCATACTGAGATTGCTACTGAATGCTCATCCCTGCTGTCCAGAAAACAACAATCTGGTGCAGTAAGCCAAGGCTTGGTGTCTTTGCTATAGTTTAGGGAAAAAAAACAGTATTTCAGCAAACCGACATATGTGTTCTAACTGAATTAATGGTCTTAGTCATTTCTGACTTGCACGCATAAATGAATAGTTACAATATGGTCTGCATAAATAACAGCATTGACTAATGAATACATAAACATTAAATTATAGCTGTATTTATTCAGAAAAAGAGTTTTAACTTTTGATGCAATTTTATGAGAGGTGGGTGCATCTGTGATGTGAAAGGAAGGAGGGGCTATGCAGACTTAGAACAGCATGCACTGCAGCAACAGTGCAAATGGACTGGTGGCCACCAGCTCGGGACCTTTATAATCCTGCCTCCTTGTCCTCGACCTCTGGTAAATTAGTGTCAGGTTTTACTGATCTCTGTTTAAAGGAAAAAAAAAATCAGTTGCCAAAAAAACATTGGTTATATTATTAGTATATCAGTAACAGAACTCTTTATCAAATGCTGAATTTAATTAAAGATTGTCCAAACTGATTCCCTAAGCTTTTGTAACTTTGAAATGTATTCTCCGTGTTATACTAGAGAGAAAATGAAAAAAAAAATAAACAGAGATACTTTTTAACTGTAGGAGTTAAACTAATGTTTATAGCATTCTGTATCACTTCAAATTTCTAGTCAGTTCAGCTAAAGTCCCTCATAAAAACTATTTCAGCATTTGACAACAAGAACTGAAGAATTCATATTGTAAATTGGAAAAATACCAGAAGAAAAGGTTGGAGGTGGAAATGGAGGAGTGGGAAGATATTTAGCAAGAAGTCTCATGAGAATGCTGTGCTGAAAGATCATTTCTATTCTAAATATAAACCTTTAATACATTAGCCATCCTGGGTTTAACACCATAAAATATTTCCAGTCTGAAGCAGAACCAGCAAGACAAGGTGATTTACTCAAGTTTATGAAAAAGGGGACAGGAAAGGTTTGAAATTCTGACTGGAGGTTCTAGTGCATTTATACCACAAATACACTATTCTTAATTTGTGTTCTTTCTTCTTTTTCTTTCTGCTATCTTGAAATATCTAAATAAATTTGCCCAAAACACAAGCATCAGATAATGAAAGTTTGGGTCCAGATCTTTACTAAATATTCAGAATGACATCTGAAATACTCAATTTAACTCTAGGAACAGCCAGGAGATACAGTCATTGTGACGTAGTAAGTAAAAATTTTGCTCGTGTTGGGATTATTTTTGGAAATTAATATAAAATCTATGTCATTCAGAGTTGTTTTTTTTCCCCAAGTCCTATATGTTTTGTACCTACATTAATTAGTAAAGACAAGATACACTTTTTTTGTTAAATCAATTATCACTTCTGTTTCTGCAAAAGTGGCTCAGCAGCAACAAGTGCCAGCTCTAGTCATCCCTGCTCTCAGAAGGAGTTATTTTGTGTTATATCTTAAAGGCTTTACTTGTCACTTGGAGCTCTGAAGCAGTTGTTCACTAAAGATCAATGAAATACAAGTCTCAGAGATTACTAGATATATGGAAGAGCTAAATGCGATCTTAACTAGTCATTACCTGAGAAGAGAACAATGACTCATGTCAACTCCGGAAAGTTAAACAGCCTTTAAGAAACCATGATGACTCACAAGTACTGCACACACATACAAAATCTATTTCTCAGTTCAAGGCATTTAGTTCTTCTATAGAGAAACTAAGCTCTCTTCATCTTGAACCTGAAACAGCCTTAAATTAATCTAATTGCCTTGATAGCAGCCAGCTAATTGATTCAGAGAGATAGATGCTATATATGTGTTTCTTGCTGACTGGATTACATAAATTGTTGATCTGGAAACTGACGTGAAACGGCACATAATAGGAATTAGCTTCCCCCCCCCCCCCCCAACATGTTGTAAGAGTTTGCTTCAGATTGCAATGTAATCAGCTCTCAAAATCAAACTGAATACAGGCAGGCTTTTTTTCTAGACATGGTTATCTAAGAGAAAAATATTTTTCAGCAAATATTCAGGTGGGGGGGTTATTTTGCTTCTGAAGCATTAATTTTAGTGACAATAATTCTGCATACATTGAAACAATTAACATCAGCAAAACTATTCCATTAAGCAAAGTTAATCAAGTTGGCAGACTCAGGCTTGAAATGGAAGCAAAGATGACACCTTAACAGTACTGGCATTTACATCTTGTATTAATACTTTATCAGTTACTGTTGTCACCTGTATGTATATATGTAACATTACCTTCTGAGAGGTACTTTGAACATCCACATAACTGAAAATTAGAAAGCATTCATTCTGAGTTGAACTGTGGAAGAGTTTTCCCCTGTGATGATCTGAATATGATCAGACAAATCTCAGTGGAGATCATACTTCAAGAAAAGGTAACACATCGAACAACCCGTTGAGTATTCTTCATGTATTTGTTCTGGCACAGGTGGAAAAGTTAATTTGTGATAATTAGGGTGTAAATTTTCAAGCACTGCAGCTTAGCTTCCCTAATTCCTGCTAAGGCCATATTATCTTGCTAGGAGAAAGTAATCTTGCTTTGAGAGTAGAGTAAGCTATTTTACCTTTAGCATTAAAGTGTCTCCAGCAAGAATAGTGTGAATTAGTGAACTGTAAATTCACACTCAATGTGGATTCCTATTAATTGCCTTCTGTTAAAATGCCCATAAATAGGGTAGGTGGCTTGGAGCTGACTAGCAGACTGATAGATGGCCAGAAAGAAAAGAAGTCTATCAGAAAAGTCACCAGGAAAATTAATTAAGATGATCTATATCCACAAATGGCATTACTGGGTTTATTTTCACCTTGAAGAGGGAGGATGAGTACATCCCAAGGAAGAAAGCAGAATTACTGCAAATGAGCTGAGGAGCTGAACAAACAGTTTGATCTGCCTAACAACTAAATTACTCATCTGAGTAACTAGGGTAGCTGAGTGTGGCTACAACAAGATTTCCCCTGCTAACCATCTTGGTGCAAGTGAAGAGGAACAAAGAACTACTCTTCTGCTCCAACACATGGTACCTCCACAATAATATCCAGAAATCACACTGGGGAGCATCTCTGCCTTAACCCATTCCAAAATTATCGTACATGGATTCTTTCACCTTGCAGAGCTGCCAGGTCTGAATTAAATCAAAACCCATTACCTTGTTGTTTCCCATTCTTTGACTGTATTTATCAATAATTATCTGTTAACACTTATAGGACTGAGTTCAACAAAAATATGCTTATAAGGCACCGATCATTTCTCTGAAGCATAGTACTGTGTTTTCTAAGATATAATTTAACAGTGTTCTGCAAAAGGCACAGAGGGCTGAGAGTTGCTTTAAGCTGAGTACATTTACTTACATGTTTAGCAACATACTCTCATTTCTTAGGAAACAGACGGAGCAAGTTAAAATGAACGAAATCAACTTGTTGGCTTGTAAGAGGCAAAAATTAAAATGTTGCCTCAGTTACAGAAGTGCATGAAAACTGCATGACATCTTCTATTTTTTCTACTACACAGCTAGGGTCACCTTTAGGAAGACAGCTTTCAGCTTAGAAACCCAAGTTATAGAAACATTAACTGTGCTGCCAGGCAAAGATATATTCAGCTTATTTGAATTCCTAGGCAAGGTGTGAAACTAAACTGGAGGGACTCTCCAGATAAACTAAGAACAATTGTCTGACTGCATTTTGGTCCAAATAACAGTGCTATCTGATTGCTCCTGCTCTTAGTATTGTGTCTCAGTAAGGGTAACAGAACACTGGAACAGGCTACCCAGGGAGGGGGTGGAGCCTCCTTCTCTGGAAACATTCAAAACCCACCTGGATGGCTTCTTGTGTAACATCGTCTAGGTGTTCCTGCTCCGGCGGGGGGATTGGACTAGATGATCTTTCGAGGTCCCTTCCAGTCCCTAACATCCTGTGATTCTGTGAATCTGTATTTAATGATTCCTACCTAAATACAGTACTCCTCATTTTTCTTTATTGAGTTGCATACGCGTTTCACACTGATTTCTTAACATGTTGTGATGACTCTTGATTTGTATCCTACCCTTTCACAGGCAGTTAAGGGATCCTCTGCAGCTGATGGCTGAATGGTATTTAATAATCCTCTTTACTGCATTATCCATAAAATTAATGGAAGTTTTGACTAGTGCTAGACCTGAGGTGGAATCCTACACAATCCCATGTGGAAAATCCTTCCATTTTGACAGTAAATCATTAATAGCAAAACCAGCTGTTATTTTCCGAACATGACACAGCAGTCCTCAGAAAAATAGCTGCATGTTTTATCACAACTGAATTTAAGTCAATAATATCAATCTGGAATGGAAACAGAAAATATTGCATTGGGATATATAAGCAAAATGTAGCTCTGAAGATGTGAAGTAATGACATTTCAGGAATTTACACTTGTGAAGACTGTGCACCAGTTGGAGACAATTCAGGCGATAGAAGAAATGTAAAAAAAATGGCCTCTGAGACAAGACAGAAGGAACTGAGCTCATTTCACCTAAAGAAAACTTGAAAGACATGTATGAAAACAGTCTTCAAATACGTAAAGGTGTAGTGAGTGTGGAAACAAAACGCAATCGTCTTTGCCCACTACAGATAGAAGAAAATGTAACGGTCTTCAATTACAAGAAGAGATTTAAATTAGAAATTAGGAAGACTTTTCTACTGATGAAGACATGAAAGTGAGAATACGTTGCTAAACCTGCATGTTTCCAATACAATGTTCGAAGTCACATAAAAATGTCAACCAAACATGCTTCCTTAACCTACACTTGAAAAGGTCATGCACACTGCATCTAAGACTGGATAGTTAACTAGATTTTGGTTATAAATTACAAACCAGAGACTCACTACCTCACCTAACACACTCTAAATCATAGAATAATAGAAAGGTTTAGGCTGGAAGGGACCTTAAACATCATCTAGTTGCAACGCCCCTGCTGTGTGTGGGGACACCTCCCACTAGACCAGGTTGCTCAAAGCCCCATCCAGCCTGGCCTTGGACACTTTCAGGCAGGGGGTTTCAACATTTCCACAACTTCTCTGGGCAACCTGTTCCACTGCCTCACCACTCTCACAGAAAATAATTTCTTCCTAATGCCTAATCTAAATGTACTCTCTTTCAGTTTAAAACTATTGCCTCTTGTTCTGTCACTACAGACCTTAGTCTTTCTTTGTCTTTCTTATAAGCCCCCTTTGTACCTTGAAAGGCAGGTATAAGGTTTCCCTGGAGCCTTCTCTTCTCCAGGCTGAACAACCCCAATTCTCTCAGCCTTTCTTCATAGGAGAACTGTTCCAGCCCTCTGATCATTTTTGTGGCCAAATGATCTCTTACCTTTTATTCAAGTCTCTTCAAAAGGCTTCCTGAGATTTAGGGAAGTACAGTATCTGATAAAAATGTCCACCTACTCCCCTTAAAAGAGAAAACCTAGATTTTTTTAAGCCCCAGTATTCAGACTGATACTTCTGATATTATATCTGATGGATAAGGTAGCTAAATTTCAGAAAGAAGACTAAATCCCACGACCAGCCAGAACTTTTCATGTGAGTTTGTGTGCATGATCATACTTATTGGCATAAGCAGAAGGAGAAATGCTAATTTCCCTGCATTTGGTAAGTGCTCTGCAGGAGCATGGAAAGGCAGTGGAGCAAACAAACAGCAAGGGAAAACACAGCCTTAAAATTTAGCATTGTAGCAGGCAGCTGAACCATACAAGTACTTTTAGAGCAGCTCTGGTACCTCAGAGCTCACAAACTATGTTGGTTCTTTGCTTGCTGAGAGTACCAGCTCAATTGAGTGAGTTCTGTTACTTATCTTTAGGTTTCATTCTATATATAGAAGACTTTCATGGCAAAGAATAATTGAGAACGGATAGAACTCTAAACCTTTGAGCACTTACTCAATGTACTTGATGTCTTTACATAAGTCTGAAACATAAGCGTGGATACAGCCATCCTGTTCAGAGCAGTCTGGCTCCAGCTTTGTTTACAGTCATTTTTTATTCTGCTATTTTATGTCAGCTAGTTATTATATTATGAATGGACTAGACAGAGAGAAGTGGCAGAGCTGCGGGAAAGACATAAGAAGATGAAACAAGACTGGCCTAGGAGAGGATTAGGACAGGGACCGACTTTTCAGCACTGTAAGCAGTCCAAGGTACTGGCCAGTACGGTGAGGAAGCGCCTAAGGAAATCCTCAGATTTTTTGCCCATGACTGCTTAAAGCTTTGACACATTTACACTCACCTACTACCACCTTTTTCTACCAGACAAAAACCTCAGCAAAGAGTGACCTGGCTTGTTATGGCCACATAGGACAAGTGACTTAGCCCCAAGAAGGCAGGATGTGGGGAAGAAAGAAATGTCTCAAATTATTAAAAAGGAAAGGTTCATTTAGCCTGTGAGTTGTAGTTTGTGTCCAGTTCTGGGCTCCTTGGCACAGAAGAGACATGGACATACTGGAGATGGCCCAGCAAAGGGCCATGAAGATGATTATGGACTGAAATATCTCTCGGTTGAGGAAAGGCTGAGAGATCTGGGACTGTTAAGCCTAGAGAAGTGTAGGCTCAAGGGGATCATATCAATGTATATAAATATCTGAAAGGAAAGTGCAAAGACACCTTTTCAAAGGTGTCTGAACACAGGACAACAGCAATGGACACAAACAGAAACCAGAGAGGTTCCCTCTGAACATCAGAAAACACTTTTTTACTATGAGGGTAACTGAGCACTGGTTGCCCAGAGAGGTTGTTGAGTCTCTATCCTTGCAGACATTCAAGAACATGGTCCTGGGCACCTGCTTGAGCAGGGGTTTAGACCAGATGACCTCCACATGTCCCTTCCAACCTCAACCATTCTGTGATCCACTGCTATGGAGCATGGGGAGCAGTCAGCTTATTTTGCAGGTTTGCTAACTTTATTTAGGAGTCATGCCACAGAAGTCAATGAAGTAGATTACAGGCGAGAAAGGCCCCGGGTTCTTGAACTTCAAGCTGACAAGGTTTAAGAGCTAGAGGCAGAACAAACACAGCAACCCTGCAGATGATTAAGGAACAACCAAGATCTGTTATTAAAAGTCTTACACAGTTCTTGAGAGGTGACTCTAAAGTGCAGTTCTGAAATCATTCTTTTAGCCTTCTGTTGTGAGTAGGACAGAAGAAGCTCTAAGTTCAAGGCTGTAAACTTTCTCTAAAGAAATCAACGGGAAAGTAGAGTCTATTTACACTGGATATTTATGCAGTCCCCATTATGGCAGTATCAGTCCTCTTCCCAATATTTAATGTACTTCTTTTCAGCATAATGTTGTAAGGTCAGTGAATCTATGAAACTGCACAGTCAGAAATATAAGATTAATGAACCCCAAGAGAAAATGCTGTGATAAGGTAAGACTCAGTAAACCAATCATGAAGACTAATCCAGTAATGAGCTATCTCCTTGGAGGAAAGCATACACGATTTCTAGTTCCTGCTTTTAGCATTTCAGATCTGCCAATGTTGCTGAATCCAAATATATTGGGCTGACTGTACACACACAGATCAGCTGAGCATGTGCCATCAGTTCAATACAGAGCATGACAGGCATTGTTAGACAACCATTGAGCTGTTAAAATGCACATGTGCAGCTGCTATCACCCCAGTTTTGGTCATCCGACAAGAAGACATTATTTTCCTGCTCTCTGAAACAATAGCTATTACCAGTAAGAACATGCTGTTCTGGAAAGCTTAGCAGCTACGTCATTTACCTGTTTTATCCAATGAGTGGTGACATTTAAAGTAGATAGAAGAACCTGAAAGCACTACTTACTTAGGTGCGCACCTAACCAGCAGAATTACAATTCAAATAATTAAATGATTTTATGAATCTGTTCCTAAAATGACTTACCAAAAGCCACAGAACAAGCAGTTGTGTCTCAGTCCTAAGTTCTCATGTTACTCGTATTCTATGGCCTGATCTTTCAAACAGTGACTGTAAATTTAGAACAATAGAAATCCAAGACTGGACATGCACAGCAGAAAAAAAAACCAAAAACATGTGGCAAACAGCTCAGCAAGGTCTGAATGTGTTTTTTCATCTTCCCAGTCCTTGGCTGCAGAAATACACTACTAGTATTTCTCAATTAATAGATTTCTCAAAGTGTCTGCCAAACTACCATGTTACTTGTCTTTGTATGTGCTGAAGCACTTCCAAAATACAAATAATACAAATAGTACATAATGTATTAAATATACAAATAATACATTTTATTTTTCTGAGTGTACCTACAGATGTTCCATGAGTGAATCTCTCACATGAAGAAGGCTTTTGAATCAGATCCATACCTCACAGATTGCATTTAAACCAATACTAAAAGAACCATGAAAAAACATGTCATGTTTCATTTTTATTTTGCAAAGGATTTTTTAAATTAAAAGTAAGTTGTAAGAAAGCTGAGTTCCAGCTTCTGTAAAAGAACAGAAGCAGAATTGAGCTACATCATATATTCTTGTGTGGCTTGGAAAGATTTTACATGGCCATTGAGAGGCTGAGTTCTTTAGAATGTCCAACACTGATGTCCAACACAAAATCTATTCACACCGCTGGTATCAGGATGCTTTGGAACTGAAAGGCAAAGACTTCAGTTAATCCAATCCCGCCAATAAAAATGTCTTCCTGAATTAAGCATCTTCCTAGGCATAAGCTCTGGAGCATACAGCACCAAGTAGGGAATGGAGTGGGATGACAAGTGGCAGGACAAAATGCTGCTGTTGGCCCAGATTTCTATATTTGTTGAAATTCGACCCCCAGTTTCACCGCTGTAGCTCCTGAGAAGCAAAGAAAATACCAGTGCTGGAAAGAAATTTCAAGTGCTAAACTGAAAGTATGCACCATAACTTCAATTTTATGAGTGTGGCCCTGGACGGTGTGATTTCATCAAAACTATGCAGATTTGGTGCCCCCTGCTGTCTTTTCTTTTACTGCTAGAGTGACCAACGAAAAATATTAGTCCTAAACGCACTGAACAGCACAAAACACCCCCAAAGGAAAAATTAAGGACTCTGCTCAAAAATGCACGTTTAAACTAGAGTGTGAGTCCACAGACTGTTTTGGTGAAGCATGCAGGAGCTGAGAGAAGCAGGGCTGTGTGTTGGTAGAGTGATGGTCACAAACAGGAGGGAAGCATCAAGTGCACCACCGCCAACGGGTACGGCATAGAGACCTGAGCTTCAGCCTTGGCACACCTCCATTGCTTGAAATCAGGACCACAGAAAAGGCTCAGTCTTTTGTGGGGATGAAACCACATGAAATCCTTGTGGTCTCTCTTTCCTCACTCAACACCGGGTCTGCTACATTCCTGCCTCTCACCCTCAAACAGAGAATTTAAATAGACTCTAAATACTTTCACATTATGGTCTCATCTAAAGGTCTCAAAAATTATTAGTACCTATGGTATCCTTAGGTACATCTGCATAAGCTTTCATATCAACTAAACTGGAAGATATGCTGCAGGAGCATACCCAAAACATCGAGCTCCTGCACAGGACAAGCCTAAAGCTAATCCAGAGTAAAATGTCTCCAATGCACACAATAGAGCTGCTGGGATAGCAGCACAACCTCTTTCTCTCTACAGAGCAGATTTTCTTGGGCCACACCGCATGCTAAAGTAGATATACTCACTTAAAATGAGACTCACCTGCTGAATCTGTTTCCAAGAGTGGTTGTCTAACCTCTTCCTCCCTCTAACTGCTTGCTCTCAGTCTGCCCATTTCATTAGGGCCAGGAACCGTCTGGCAGGACACAGGGCTTGCTTAACTTCCAGCCTCAATTAAAAATTAATCTCTCTTTCTTTCTTCTTTTTTTCTTCTCCAGAGCTAGTTTTCGGTTGGATCAGTTTATCGTATGGTCATGTGGGTGTCTGATCTGATGTAAGAAGGGGGAGGAATGGCCTTTTGGCAGCAGCACAGTCTTAGATTGGCTTAAGCTGATCATGAAACTTCTGGCCTAAATCAAATAAGGGTGTGAGGTGCCAACAAGTGCAATGGCTTGTCCAGAGTAATACAGCACATTTCTAACACAAGTGGGTTGGAATCCTGCAATAATCAATGGCCAAGATTTTATATCGCTAACTCTTTTTATTTCTCTGTTGGTTTACTACCCCTTCCCTCTACCTCTCCTGGAATACTATACAATCTAAGTGATGATAAAGCAAAGCTACAGGGCCTTGCCTGACCCTCTGCAGAGTGGCAGAAAGAACTTTTTGAGGAAGAATATCTAACTGTCTGTTTAAGTAGGCTAACACCTGATAATTTTGCCTCTTTATTCTCACAGACTTTTCTTTAACGGGGCCTTTCTTCAGTAGCAGCAGCAACGCGTCAGTCAGTTGCTTCCTCACTTGGCTATCTGTGCTTGAAGATGATAAAAAAATCCATAAAAACTCCACAGAGAACGGACAGCCCTTTCCTGCTGCAACAGACATGTTTAGCGACTGAGATTGGTGCCTGAAACGCTGGTGCTAAGAAAGTATCATGCTGTGCTTCAAACAGACGTGCGGCAGAGGATGGTGCTTCATCACTTCATATTCTCCTTGTGTTTGAAGGCTTTTAGGGCTGACATTGGAACTACAAGTCACCGACTGTTATGGAAAGGCTTTCTGGTGAACGAGCTGAAATTTCTGTCATTTGTAGGGTCTGAGAAATTTTTTCAGTGTATTGGGTCAGGGTGAGGTGGAGTCAATCTTCCCATAGCAGCTCTCTCAGTGCTAGTTGTTTGGTTTTTTGGTTTTTTTCAAGAGAAAATAATTTAGCCATCTTCTCTGATGCTTATTGATGACACACAAGTCCAGACCAGCCATTTTCAACTCTTGAACGCCCATGATTTAGTGAGATGGTATGATGTGTATCACACCTGCTGTAGCAGTATTTAAACAGATATCTTTTATAAAATCTTGATCACTCCCACCATCCAGAAACCCTATTTGTATTTCATGTTTGGCATTTTTTTATACCTCAGCATTCAAAACGCCAGAAGGCAGGAGTTTAGCCTGGTAATTATTAAATGTTGTACTCTGATAAAAAATCGACTTGCTTACTACATCCTTTATACTTGTTATTCGAGTCAGCGTAAAAATTCACTTCTATCTCCTCTGACCATTGTGTAAGCCTGTCCTCTTTTCACCTCTTTTCAGGGTGAAACACATCCACATGCAGCCATGTCAGGGGTTGTGCACGAAGAAGATTATGAGGGTGGATCCACTTGTTTTGATCTCCTGACAGAGCGCTGTGGCTCACCCGCCTTCCAGGCTGTAAAGCTGCTCCTACAGCCACCTTCTCGCTCTTTTTCCAGATTTAAGCTCTCTTCTTTCTCCTTTATTTTATTTTTTTTTCTCCATGAAATTAATAAGTTAATGTGCGTAGCTAGAAATCACCATTGCAAAGAGACAGGCCTCAATGCCTTTGAGATCTTGGAGCTAATTTTTAACTACTGAAATGAACTCGAACACTGGTTTGTCACAGCAGGGTGGTGTGAAGAGGGATGAGTGTGAAAGTTTAAGTCAGAAGGTCTTACTATTGCTAGGCCTCAGGGCACCAGCTAATCAGTAGAAGCGTAGCTTTATTGGCAAAAGTGTATTTTATGATATTTACGTCTGTATCTGAAACACTTGGTTTCGGTGAGACATCAAAGATACTTCACGAGCAACTGGCATGCTACATCATAGCAATTAATAACAATTAGCAGGAGATTCCCTTCCAGTACATGCCAGGCCCCAGTGTGCAGGAAAGGGTGATACACATCACTGCTCATGCTCTTCCAACGATGTTCTTCCCAACACACAAACTAAGATAAATACCGACATACTAATTTTTCCTATAATTCAAGTCCTGGATCACAATTCTTCCAGCTAGCATATATCTGGCTGTTCTTTGATGTAAAAGATTTCTACACTGTGAGTTGTAGCTTTCTCCTTGTAGGATAAGAAAAGACCTTCAGAATAAAGAATACAGAACCGGGCAGCAAAAACTCCAAACTCAGTTCACAATGTAAACAAAAGATCTTGCACTTACTGCACTTGTTAGACATCCTGTCTAGAATAGGATGGCAAATTGCCCAAGGCTTTTTTTATGTCGGCTGGTAAAAAATGCTACAAACAAAGTAGAAGACAAACTGGTTTCTAACATAATTTGTTCAGTCTGTGAGGACTAAAATAAAAATTTTTAATGTTAAAAAGCAACAAAAAACAACAACAACAAAAACTAGTGGCAGGACTGAAATGAGCTACATGAAATTTAAAAAAAAAACAAAAACAAAAAAAAACAAACGAGCAAACATCTACGATCCAGCATTCAAGTAATTCGAATGTAAAATAAATAGTGGAGGGACACTATGCAGAAACAAATTTCTGTAGCAAATATCCATATTTCAGTGTTAGTTTAAAGAGCAAAAGATCCGTTCATGGTCTCCTTCCAGACACTAAACTACAATTCTACCAAGTGTATACATATGTTAGTATATCAGTAAGCACCAGTATAGTTTGTTAGGTTAAAACATTATATCACATACTTTTGTTCTTATCAGAAGCTGGAAGAAATAAATGCTCTTCTTCCTGCAGTTAAGAACACCAGGGGACAACCTATTAGTCTAGATAGCAAACAATGCATTTTTTGAAGCATTATTTTCTTTTCTTTGGGTGCACCCTGTTTCCATCTCTTGTTACCTCTTTTATCTTTAGACTGTTGGCTTTTGAGAGTAGGAATTAACTTTTTCTTTCTGTCCTTGTAAAGATCAGGACAGCAGGGTGTGAAACCAGAACTACTACATGTTACAGCAATTCAAGTAATGGCATAAAAAAACCTCTATATTTTTCATGATAAGCCAATTTAGCTCCAACATGTGAAGCTTTTTTTAAGGTATTTTTATACTGAATTCAGCACTTAAAGATTTTGGCTATGACAACAAAATATTTCTTGTGGTCCCATTAAATATGAAACATTAATGGTCATACAAATAAAAAATATGAAAATTTTAATATTTATGATCTTGGAAAGTAATGGCCTAACACAGCACATGTGTGTGTGTCTGTCTGACTGTCTTGGTTCTTTCCTCACCCTGATAAGAGTGGACTCAACAGAATATCTCATTGCTACCTCTCTGGTCACAATTTTCTTGCATGAAAACGGCAGGGTAGGGATGAATAAATAGTGAGAATTCAGATGTCATACCGACTCTGGACGTAGACAGGATGCACACACTCTGGGAGCTGAAGAGCACTCCTGAGGCACACAGTATAGCTGCAGCCAAGGCAGCCAAGAAGAGGGCCTTAGGCAATAACTGACTTTGCAGGTCTTTCAAATCTCCAGGTTTATAAGTAGATGCCTTCTGACATTGCTTCTTTTGCTCTGTAACTCTTCTTACCTGTAAGAAATTAATAAAAGCTCTGGTAGTTACATGAGATATTCATAAACAATAGATATAACAATATATATAACGGGCATGTGCTGCTTGGTCCACTGCAATTAGATATAACGAATTTAGAAGGTATTCCTTTATTTAAAACATGCCACCAAGAGTAAATATTTTATGGTCAGTGATCCATAAACAATAGAATTTAATTTCTCATTTACCAGGTATATGGGACTAAATCTGTGTGCGATGCTCTGTAATAAAACACAGCCCATAAAGTAATATTATGCTTTGGAATATAAATAAGACATATTATACACAGCATATAATTTACTTATTCTTGACTGTGTCATAAATGGTTGGAGGTGAATGCCACCTAGACTAATACTAATTACGCCTCGCACCTTTATGAACGTTCTGACTGAAGTACTTATCAGCCATGCACACAAGCAATTTGCTCTAAGTCACACAATGAGTCAGTGGCAAACAAAGGTCCCTTTATCTCCCAGGCTACTTCTGAGCCAGCTTCTTGACAATGAGAATTAAAAGACATTTCATACTTCATAGCGATAAAGCAACTTTTTGTCAGTTGTCCAGTGTGTTTTATTGGAGTTGTAACCTCAGCCTCACAAGATATTAAAAAGCTTTGCACAAATATATATATATGTTAAATATGGTAAAACATAAACTAAATGGGTGCATGTCTTACAACTCCTAAAATAGCTAGTATTTCCTATTTGTACACATTACCAAAAAAAAAGAGTACTACTCCTAAAGGCACATATTTATTGTGTAAACCTCAGTATTTTCAGTAGTCTTTAGGTTCACTGAAATAATTCTGTACTAAATTTTCATTTTTCTTTAAATGACCACTGGGTGTCACAGTTACAAACAGTAAACTCTACCCTTGCAGGACTTCTCCAGGTTTGTTTCAAAACATATTCATATAATTAGAGAAAGCATCAATTCGCCCACCCATAATATTAACAACCGCCCCCATTCCAAGGTAAGGAAATGGTTTCCTCAATAAAAAACAACATCAGTCTGAGTTAATACAAACGGTGCAACTGTGTTCTTTTAGAAACTATAGCAAAACAGAGATTTGTCTTTCAAATTTAATCTCCAGGTAAGATTCTGTCATACTGCACATTTATAAAGCATTTTCACTGCTAGAGTGGAATGAGGCAATTCTAGGCTTCATGGACTTGAGGAATAATTTCTGTAGGCTTTCTCTTCCAAATTCTGTATGTAGACAGGAGAATCTATTATTTCCTTTCCATTTTTCAAGAAACCCATTCACTCAAAGAATGTTTAAACATTTTGGCAGTATACAAAACACTATAGTCTTATACTTCAGGTCCAGCTCTCAGAATCACATAACTAGGGTGAAATTGAGTTTTCATGTTTGTTTTTTTTTTAATTTAAAAGTAAATTTATGGCCTTTATCACAAAAAAGAAAATGTGATCCCAATATAATCAGTGCAGGCAACAGCGTTAAATCATGTGAACTCTTCGTGTCTTTGTTCAGTTGTCACCTCCAAAGGGACGAGCCAGCATTAACGCCACAAAGCACCCAGGAGATGAGAAGTGTATCTGGTCAGCTGTTTTCATGCACTCACATGTACACCTCATGCCTGGAGTACTTCTCCATGCAAAGTGCAGGCAGCACCAAGTAAATTATTAGCAATTATACAGGCTACCATACTACATAATTTAAACCATGTAACCATAAGGCTTCAAGTTAGATTTCAGTCACTCTGAAGGAATACCATCAGGAAAGGCTGGCATAGCTGTGGCCATTTGGGAGGGGACGCAATGGACAGTCAGTGTGTCATGAAAAGCAGCCTGGGGCCACCACAGTGTCTGCAGAATGCTTGGGAATTGTAGCATATGTGCTAAGGGACACTGGTCCGGAGCAGGTGCTGAGATCAATCAGGGACTTATGTTTCTGACAACAGCATTTTGGGGATCTTTGTCAGGGGTAAGGAAAGAGGAAGGTATTTCCCGGCATCTATTGGAGCTTGACATTTGAGGGCCAAAAGAAGGAGTGTAGGCCTAATCCTAACTCTGTCTCCACCATCCGGGCAGCTTTCTGCTGCTGCCACATTGCAAGTTTTCTCATTCCCTACTTTTTCTTACCCATCTCTGACTTCAGATATAGAGACAACTAAAAATAGAAGCAGAGAACTAGCCTAATCCCTGAAAATCAGGCTCAACAGAAACACTTATGGTTCCTGGCCACAGTTCAGGTGACAGGTGAGAGATACAGGCTGAGACATGGGCAGGTGAGACGAAAATGCCAAACTGGCACTGTCACAAGAGACGTGTAACATGCGGCACACACCAGCCTCTCTTATGCACTATGTTTAGGGCCCCAGATCGCCTTAAGCAAATCACCCTGCCCTGCTCAGTGTTTTCCAACTCCTCCATTTCAAACACTTGCTGTCTGGTTAGCTAAAATGACTGTCTCAGCCAGAAATGTATTTTTTTTTTTATTTCTTCCTTTAACCTATTTTAATCCAAGTCCAGAAGTACACAAAAAGGCACACTGAGAAGAATGCAAGAATTACCTAATACAAAGAAGATGGATGCAGAGAAGAAGAGAATTAAGCTGTTCTTCATGCCCAGCATGGCACGATAAGAAGTAATGGGAGTAAACTGCAGGTGGGAGGTTTAGATTAGACATTAGAAATGGATTTCCAAAGTAGACACAGTTAAGGACTTGAATAGATTGCTTGAGGAAGCTGTGAAGGATTTCAAAAACAGGTCAGACAAACATTTATTGGGAATCGTGTTGCTATACCTATTCACAGACTGGAGCAAGGAATAGATTGCTCAAAGTCCTTTCCAGTCCTGTTTTCCTGTGATTTTAGAATTCAAAGAAGTCTGATGGCCTACCTTCTGATAGGGATCAGTCTTAAACAAATCTCGCAATCATAAAACGCTGCCAAAAAAAAAAACTGAAAGGAATTTTTTCTTTTCATTAACATTATTCCAATTCCCCCTCTCCTTACTCAGAAAGCCCTCCCCCTCCTAACAGATTCAACCGCAAAGCTGAATACAGCCAGCAAAATACTGAAAGCATTATACTAGCAGCACTGACAACATTGTGACAATAATACAGCAAGTGATCTGAAATCTATATTTCTTTTGACCAAGTTTTCACCCCTTATACCCTTCTCTCCTCCTCCCCACCCCAACACAATACTTAATTTTCTAAATTACTGGAGCTATTATGCACACCTTCATTAACATAGCAGGTGCAGTTATTTAGACCATTAACGTCCTAGGCGTAGTGTAAGTTGGAGTGCCCCCATTGCAAATTAACAGTTCAGACACAAGAGGTGAATGGTGCTTTAAAATACAGCTGGAAATCTTCCACTGTACTCAAACAGGGCTTGGTCCAGGGTCCTTGTCTGAGAGCTGCTCCCTTAACACAAGTCACTTGAGTTGGAAGAGAAAAGCGTTACAGATTAATTCTAGTTTGTGGAGAAAAGACACTCTTTTCTTTCATCTGAAGTTAAAAGCTGCCAGCAAGCATCAGCAACCTATTTGGAAATTCTGGACTGACTCCTCATGTGATTGACCATGGACTTTTTCTCCTCTTGCTATTGTATTATTTCTATGAAGTTGGTAACCAAAAGCTTCTCTGATTCAAATTTATTCTCTCTGCCCTTTCCCTTCACACTACTGTGCTACCATACCCCTTCCCTTTCCCCCTCCCATCACTCCTCAATAATAACTTCCTTTCCAATAATTTGAAAGATTGATGCCAGCATTAGGAAAAAAACTACAGTGGAATTCCTCCCATTCAAACTGTTCTGTTTACATTACCTTCCCATTTTGTCTCCTCTTTCTAAACTGTAAGCTTACTGGGCCGTGGACAGACATTCATTTTATGCTTGTATTAAATATCTAAAAAAAAAAAAAATAGGCTTCACTTTGCCTGGTCCTATCAAGACTACTGGTATAGGATGTTAAAAATATTGTCTTTATGTACTGTAAGCAATGCAATGTAATGTAATGTTGAATTGTGGCTACTACTGCATACCTTCCTAGGGAAACAGAAAAAATCACCTCCAGGAATTCTTCCTGAAATATTACCAAAAAATACGAAAAACAGGAGATGCAGAAAGGACAGTCTGATACATCGTATTGAGAATGCTCCTGTGCTGCTCACAACCCCATGTGCCAAACCACACTGACAATTACTGAAGACAGTACTGGCCACTGAGCGGGGTCCCCCGGTGTTGGCTGAATATTTGCATCACCTGTGCTACATATTCTGCGTAACTTTGGTTTAGCTACCTGACTTATTACTCATCTAACCCTAAAGTTAAATGTAGGATGTGACTGTACAGCTCAGCACAGCACTCCTACCAACTGTAACTCCAAAACAAGATGCTGGATAGGTGTGTCATCAGGGCACTCCACCCAGCTAATGAGGGCGGCGAGCAGCTGGGAAGGCAGGTGAAGGCGGGAGACCTGCGTAACTTTGGTTTAGCTACCTGACTTATTACTCATCTAACCCTAAAGTTAAATGTAGGATGTGACTGTACAGCTCAGCACAGCACTCCTACCAACTGTAACTCCAAAACAAGATGCTGGATAGGTGTGTCATCAGGGCACTCCACCCAGCTAATGAGGGCGGCGAGCAGCTGGGAAGGCAGGTGAAGGCGGGAGACCTGCAGCTTCCACAGCCCTGGCCCACAGCCCAGTGTCCCTGCGGGAACTGGAGTGAGGAGAAGGACAAATGCTAGACGCACCTCACTTCAAAGACTTACAAGAAACAGCCTTTTGACATCTCTGTGGAGCATATGGATGTAAAGATAAGATCTGCTCGTGTTCTAACTGAAAGACCACTTTGAGCGAGATTCCAGTCCAGCTAGACGCAGCGGTCCTTCTTGTTCACAGCAACCTAAACTGCTCTTTTTCCTCAGAGTACAAGGATGGCCAAGTGATCAGAAGTTACAATAAGCTGGGTCTTACGCTGTTGTTGATTAATTACACCCATTCCATGAATGCTAGTTTCTTTTAATGGACCCTACTGTGACCTCACATCATTAAGAATTATAAGAAAACCAGCACTAAAGCCAGTAGAATTACACAGGTGTAAGCCAGGCTTAAACCAATGTAAATCTCATCTAAGTAAACAGATGACAGGCCCAATACATCAACTACCTGAGCTTATTAAAATAGAAATCTATACCAAATATTATCTGGATAATCACCACGGGTTGTACCCAATGAACCTCATTCTGATATTACTTGTTCTTCCACACAAAACTTCTGAAGTGTAAAGAAAGCAGGATTAAGCCAAACAATTCCATGAAATCATTAGCTTCCTGCCACAAACACAAATCAGACACGCGTAAGAATAAAAAGCCAGTCTGGCAAGATACCATAATGCCAAGTCAGGTCAGTCAGGTTATAATAATTTCTAATTAACACTCTTCCAAGTTTCAGTGTTATTTGTTTGCATGTCAGTGGCACTCAGAACAATACAATACTCTTTCCTGCTTATGAAAACCTCTAAAAAAACTGAAAGAAAAATTTGCAGCCTGATCCGTACAAACAGAATCCAATGTAATGACAAATAAAAATGATAGTTGAACTTGACCACCCTTGAAGAAAACAAGTTTAGAAATGAGAAGACTGATATATGTCCTCTGATCAAGAAAAGCAAAGCATAAATCAGGTTGAATACCACTGAAGACGTGATTTCCACATCTTATTTTGATTATGTTTATCCAAGCAGCAAAACTTCTCCATCTCAGAGGCTTTGTACTGCCTTGTCCTGGAAAACACTTCCTTTTGAAACATGGAGTAGCACCATGCCCTAGGGATCACAAGGGCCAAGATAAAATTCAGCAGGTTAAGCCTTTTAGAAGGCTTCATTAAAAAATTAAATATGTGAATTATGTTTAGAAAATGCCTGATAATGTAATAACTATGCAATATTATTCAGAAAGTCTTGTTTCAAAAGCAAAGTCATGGAAGCAGTTCTGTTGAAAATCTGGATATGCCTCAACTTACTGCGTTTCAGAGCATCTGTAGCTGAAAAATATCCAAATATCCATAGTGTTCATTACAAACATTAAATTATTTACATAGGTATACATGGTACATAGGTAAAATAATAAACGCCATTAAAGGTGTTGAAAGGCATAGCTAAAATTGTTATTCCTACGATGAACTTTAGAAATACGTAAAGTAGCATAGTCTCATTTTTCACATAGTAGTTGCCATATATTTTAACATTAATTGATATGTTGATAGCGATATTGATAAAAATATTAATATTTAATCAATTACTGAAGTGAGCTGTACGGTAATATATTAGTTCTGTACAGAAGACAGTTAAGGCTGTTTTAGCATCTACTATCTCATAAGACTTCAATGAAGTAATAATGTGTTGATATTAGCTATTTTAAGTTTTTAAGATCTCTTCTCAATGTTGAAATAATGCTACAAAAATAGTGCCAAAGAAGGCATTGCAAGGATCTGTTACGGAGTAAGTGACCCTATAAAATTTAAAAATTAACATGAAAAATTATTGAGTTTAGTGAATCAAGGGGCATGTTTTATAGTTTCGTTGAGAAAGCTTTATTTCGTAGATGGGATACCTCTAACATTTCTTGTTCTTAGCAAGGAAAAGAGATTGTGGGAACAATGAGAAACTGCTGGCAGTTTTGTATATTTAGAATGCTCATTGCATTTAATCAGTAAAGGTTATTAAACTTTCATCGTGTGTTCAGTTCCTGTGCAAATATCATACTATTTCTATAATAAGTTTAATAATGTGCATATTTTTACAGGAGCAAAATTAATTGAGCAGCAGTGACCACCCTTTACTAACTAGGTAAATGCATATATTAGACTCTGGCTAGAACCAAATGTCAGAAGAAACAGCCTGAAAAATCAAGAGGATGGTGACCTCTGGGAGCAGCTTCGTAGTAGGAGGTCTAGATCCACAACGATCCCTGAAGGTCATCCTAGGATCTTTCCTGAGGATGTCCTTAGAGACCTGCTGCTTCTTTAGGTGATCAACCAATACTGGCTTCAGCACCCCTTCCTGGCTAGCATTCTGCCACAGCTGAGTATTAGCAACGACCTTGAAGACAGATGATGACAGATCACCAAGAAGTGATGTGATGGTATGGCTCCAAAATGGCTTCTGAGCTGCACGCAATTCATGAGCCACAGGTTGGTCTGCCAGCAGCATAGGAGTTGGTGTTCAACTGTCACAATTTACTGTGACTGTCAGTGGCACATTGTCATCTTCACCGATGATGACACTGTTTGCATTTCCAAATCTACCATTACAGTGGTAGAATTTAGGCCAGAATTCACCCCTTTTAACTCTTTTAACTCACCTACAAGTGAGTGATGCAATCTAATGTAGTTGGGCTAGGCTCCTCCGAATGTCAATCACCAGAAAGTGATTCAGCCAACCCTAAGGTAAGTGTCTGAGATGAATCACCTCTGTAGGCACCTCCCTCTCTCCAGAAGAAGCCTAGAGAAACAGCTTGGGCTAAACGCTTGATTTAGAAATGTATGAAGTCAGGCTAGATGAACCTCATGAACCATGTTTTTTAAAAACAAAGCTCTACTGAGGCTTTCCTGTTACCGTAATAGGAACAAAGCAGATTTATTGAGCACCTACTTTGCATTTGTGTCAATGCTCCTGGCAAAATGGAATTTGTTCCATTCAGCTGTGTCTTTGGCACTACACGTCTCTGGCAGTGGACTTGTGACAACACATGCGGATTCTTTTAGCTTCAGGGACAGGAGCCTTTGTTCTGGGGAAAGAAAGGCTGAGCACATTTCAGAAAGCACTGTGAGGTTCTGAGTGGTCACGGTGTGCAACATAGTTAGCTACTTTGAGGTGACAGATTCATTATAATTCATAATACCAGGTTCCAACTGCAAAAATGTGGCGAATAGCACTACCCATGGAAGTATGTCTATACATGCACGGAAATATTTAAAAGACTAAGTCTTTGATCTTAATTTTACAAAACTTCCCTTTCCTCCTTCCAGCTGGAACTACTTCCCACTGTGCCTCCCAACTCTGACTGTATCCAGTAGGACACGCTCCTCTCTCAGAAGTGGTGTACTGAAGAAGTGCTATTAAAAAAGGAGGTGCTTACAAGGAAGGTGTTAGTAGATAGAAAACTAAAAATTAATTCCCAAATTCTACAGATGTTAATTGAGTATATTGCATCATGTGCTGATGGATAAAAATAGGAATGACAATATATGGGGTGTCCTTCCCATTAGTCAAACTGGTAATGAGTAATGCAGCCTACCTACCATGCCATGCTTCAGAAAACCTCTTGGCACTTAAGAGAGAAGCCACAAAAGCATAAAGGTTTAATCTGCATGTATTTGGAATGACTATATTATTTGTGAGGCAAAGATTCAAATAAGATATATTAGTCACCCCAAAGAAGTGTCAGTAAAACCTCGCTCCATCTATATTCCAGATTGTACCCTCTTCAGAAAAACAAGTATTTTAGAAAATCTGGGGAACATCACATATTCTCTTTGAAAATTAGGTTGGTTTAGTTCCAAAGACTCAAATATATTAGTCAAAGATGAAAAAGAAAAAAAAAACAACCCAAACTCTAAGTTACTAGGAGCCTTTGGAAAAGGAACTGGATAAACTCTTCTGGAAATCATAATGTAACATTTAAAGGTCATCAGATCACATGGGTTTAATGTCCTACTGCTTGATGTTAGCTACAGAAGGAACTTCCATCTTGCAGAAGCATCCTTCTGAGAGCTTGAGTGATCACCCTTCGATATTGTGCAAGGCTTGCTGTGCCATGACTGTTTCACTCTCCTGCATCTCAAACCAGTACGGTTCTGGACCAACACTTTTTTCAAGGATGCAGAAGAAGTTTTTCTGTGCTGGGATACTGGTGTTGGTTTGTATTCTTTATTACGGTAGCTATATGAAACTTCAGGAGGTCTTAAGTATGAGAGTAAGTTCCAGAGCTGATATACTGGAAAACAATTACAAATTAGATGAAGAGGTGAAGACTTTTCACTATGTAAATGTGTGGAGTCATCCTTTCTGTAGTTTTGCAGCTCTTTATTTCTGATGTAAATACTATGCACCAACCAGGATGGAGAAGCTTGTACAGAAAGCTGTATTTTAAGCAAAGATTCATCTGGAACAAAAACTAGTGCTTTCCCTCAAAATAAGGGGCACTTAAATAGTAATGCAATGGCATTTTTGTGACACTAACCTTTAATCTCTCATCCAAAGCAAGTAAGGAGAGTTTGGCAGTTCACTTGCTTTTTAAACACGGACTTGGAAAAACCATACATTCCTGATTAAGAAGGGGAAAAAAAAATGTTAGTAATCCCAAGGCTCCAAGGAGCTATTCACAAGCTTAATGTTAAGATGTAATCTGTTGGCGATTACGTAATAATTTCCCCTCTCTGCCCATTCCAGAGTGTGTATGAGATACTACAGCTTACATGCCCGATCTTGAATGTTTAGTTCCAGGTGTAATAGCTCATTGAAACATAACTCTCAAGAGAAAACAGAGAAAGTAGAGAGAAAGGACTTGTGTACATGTCATTCTAGAAGAAGGAGGTCCTAATTCAATGGATAAGCAATAGAAAGTGGTGTATTACCCCACTCAGAGTCAGGCTCTAGGAGCTACGTAGGAGTTGGCAGACACAATTAACAAGCCTAGAAATAACAATTGCCTTTAGAGCCAGCAAGAAGTAAAAGGCAGGGGAGTGGCCCTCCAGTAGGAAAAGTAAAATAACTGCAACAATAGAAGGATAAATCTAATCTCGCACAAAAACATTGATAACTCATCCAAGACCTGAAATCAACAAACTAGTATTAAAGAACACAGATTACAGGAGACACTCTAAACAACGGGCTTGGAAAGCCCCATGGGACAAAATCAATTCTAGGCTTTTCTGTGGAAAATCACACAACGCACACAATGATTAGAAGGGGATTTAGTAAGTCTTAGAGTGAAAATTTATGTCTATCAGGATGTGGAGGGGAAAAAAGAACCCCAAGCACACAGTTATTCTGTGCATTGCAAGTGTGGAAACATCTCTTCGAAGCACTAACACAGTGGTCTATCATCTTTCCAAGCCCCAGCTACACATTAACTTCCCAATATATCTGAAAATGACTGATACACCACAGTATGCAGCCAGATTTTGCAGGCTGACACCCAGGATAGTCCCAGACAGATAAATCATGCATGGAAAGCAAGTCTGACATATCAGATTCACAGCACATGCAGTATCGTCTTGGTGTACATGCTCAGAGAACTTGCGCAGTAAGTGCTGGTCTGGCATCAGACCTCTTGAACATGCATGTTTCATCTGCCCATACAGAGAAGTTTGACTTCTCCCAATACATGGCATCCTGCACCTCCACAAAGACACCTATGGCAACAGAAACACAGGAAAAGACGTGCCATATATGCTCTTTCTATGAGGAATTGTACTGACCGTATAATAATACGACACACCCTGTATTAAACAGGACATTCCACACGACACAGGATCCTCGGCACTTTCTGACATTTATTTTTGTTACCACACCACGCTGTGATTGCCCAGGAGAGTGCAGAGGTCAGCATCAGTGTATGTACACAAATTTGGCAGACAGAAGACACAGTGTGATTACTTAATATTTAATTAGATCACAACAATAACACTAACGTCCTTGTCCTTACCACATGAGCTCATCTACAAGGCAACATGACGTCCCTACTGAAGCTTTGGGACATAGTATCAGTAACCCTCAAGACATAACAATTATTGAGTCACCAATATTGTTCCCCTCATACCACAGGGACTCTTTCTGGAAGTGTATTTACAATCACAGCAAAATTAGGTTGGACGAGATCCTTTGCAGAGCACTGGTTCAACCTTCAGCTCCAAACAGGGCTATCTTTAAAGCTAAAGTAGGTTGCTCAAAGCCTTGTCCAGTCTGGTTGCATCTCCATGGATGGAAAGTCCACAGTCACTCTGGGAACTTCTTCTGGAACTTGACCACTCTCTAACATTTTTTCTTATGCAGAATGGAAATGACTCTAGGCGCAACTTTTCACTTTTGTCTCTTGTCCTGTTGGTGCACTTCTGTCCTATTCTCTATAATTCCTCCCCAGAAGGTGAAAGCTGTAATTAGATCCAGAAGTAGGCAAACCCAAGTTTGGCTTCTCTTCAAGTGCTCCAGCCCCTACCACCTTAACCTCTGCTGAACTGCCTCGTGCTGGAGGACCCAAAATTAAACAGCAGATACACAATATGACCTCACCAGTGCTGCCCAGAGAGCACATACCTGCTGGATATATTGACAATACAGACCTGTAGGTGTTGAAGTCCCATGATGAAATTCTTTTGTCCACCAGAACAGCCAGGTCCTTTTCTGCTGGGCTACTCCCTAGCCAGTTGGCCCTCAGCCTGTAGCACTGTATGAGGATAGGACTTTGCACTTGTCTCTATTGACCATCATGAGGTTTTCACTGGCCCATTCCTGCAGCTTGTCAAGGATACCCTGAATGGCAGCTGTGGCCTCCAGCTGGGTGGACGCCAGTCTGGCGTGGAAATCAGATGAAAACTTGCTGAGGGTACATTCTGTCCCACTCCCTTATGCATTGATGAAAATATCAAACAGGACTTGCTCCATTATCAATCCCTAATCCCTTCCAACCAGGCATCAGTCAGACTTCAAACCACTTCAAGCCTGGTGGTACAAGCCAGTTTTTCACACACATAATGTGTCTACCTCACCTACATCTTCCCAGTTATAAGGTTACCAAGGAAGACCCTATAAAAAGCCCTAATAAAGTCAAGCTTAAATGGCATACTCTGCTTTCCCCTTGCTTCTTAAGCCCAAAGTAAGTGACATCGAGTCAGACATAACTGAACTTACATTTGCCATTTTTCAGTCATTAGCAGTCTTCTAAATGCCACAGCCTTTCAAATGTCATAGGGAGTTGAGCACACAGTAAGACTGGCCATCTCCCTCAACGCTCAGATGCATGCTGTCTGATCCAGCGGACTTGTACATGTCCAGTTTGATTCAGTGGACTTCAATTTGATCTTACTCTACTACATGTAGTCTCCCTCTGCTCCCAAACTCTGCTACCAGCCATAGAAGCTTGGGAGATGTGGAAACGGTTTTCTTCCAGTAAAGTCCAAGGTGAAGGAGAGCTTGAGTATCTCAGCCTTTTCCTTTACCTTTATCATCAGATCAATCACCCAATACTGCAGCAGGCCCACATTTTCCCTTGTCTCCCTTTTGCTACTGATGTACCTGTAGAAGCCCTTTTTGTTGCCCTTTACATCCTCAGTTGCAACTCCAGCCAAGCTTTGGCTTTTCATATTCCACCTCTTTACTAAAATGTCAACCATCTTCTGCATGCAGTGATGGAATTGCAGCCTAGTTTAATTTGCTTACAAATCCTCTATCTGTGAATTCTTTCCAGAAATGCTGTTTAAGGAAGGTGTTTTTTTCATCTCTATCTCAGCTTTTGAAAGTTGCAAGCGTATGCAGGTGCCTGTTCAAGTGTTTAGCTGGTAGTGCAGAAAATGTCATTGTTCTAAATTATTCTTTCTTCTTTTTTTTCTTTGTTGTTAGTTTCCACTAACCTCAAATCTGATGCAGAAGGAAAAGTATATATACATATACCTGACAGAAGGGAATCAAATGATTCATTACCTTCATCATGCAGCTTTGATTACTACTACATCCCTCCAGGATTTTCTCTATTATTTTGTAATGTTTCAGTTCTGCTGAAGCAGGATTGCATGGTTACCATGAAAAAACCCAGCCCCTTAATGAAAGAGTTCCTTCCTATTATTCAGATTTGGACTTCCTGCCCCATCCTCCTTTACCACAAAATGACGGGAAGGGAAAAAAAAAAAAAAAAAAAAGAGAGAGAAATTAGCCAAAGTTCCACTAGTTCTAGTCAGCCCATAAATGATAAATTCAAGGGTGTTTTTTTCCTTTTTTTTTGACTTTCTAGACCTAGAAAAGTGTTTCTTCATTTTCAAGTCTTGCATTTAGTCGAAAATAGCCCAAGACATAAAGACACAAGTTGTTCAACATATTCTACACTTGGTCATTTCATTGGTTGTTTTTGGTATGAAGTAATTGGTCTCTGTGGTTGGTCTCTTCAGTCTTCTAAACTTCCACAGTAACTAAGAAGTGCTTCTCCAATACTTTGCTACTAAAGATAAGGGTCCACACAAAAGGAAGTTGTTTGAACTACAATTCAGTCAAAATTGTACACACACTGCATAGTTATATATTACCTCTCTACTTCACTAACATGGCTGATATCATCACAACTATATTTAAGGTTGCCAAAATGTGTCCTCAAAATTCCTCTTCTGGGTGTTTATAAGTTTGTAATTTTTTATTGCTGAATCATTGCATTTACTCTCTACTTCTGGGAAACTCTGAAGATGTCTGAATATTATGAATGCGTACTTTTGTCATTATAATAAAGCCCTCTGTCACAAGTGAGATCTGTTTTGTATTTACCAGTTGATCCATCAAATTGCTCAAAAAACCTTCAAGTCTGCTGGGACCCTGAGAAACTTTCAGATGTCAGATTGTCAGCTCCCTCTGGCACAGGAGCCCGGGCCTGTACCACTCTACCAATACCGACATTCTACCTCCAGCATCCCGATTTCTGCCGGGATATCTCCTCCCCCAAAGAAGGAGATGGGTGGGATGGGGCATGAACTTTCACTGCAATTAATGCACCAATATATACCTCTTAAAGATTATCTTTTAGGTTGATTTTGGTTCCAAACACTACTCTTACTGCCTAAGAGTATTTCACTGGAACGAAGGTGCAAAACCGTGATCCTGTGAGGCCCTTTTCTACCACAGCCAGGTATATAGAGCCACTTGCCCACATCATAGAATTATAAAATCATAGAATGCGTTGGGCTGGAAGGGATCTTTAAAGGTCATCTAGTCCAATCCCCCTGCAGTGAGCAGGAATATCTTTAACTAGATCCAGTTGCTGAGATACCATCCAGTTACAGGAAAGGGATTCTGCATTTCTTTCATCACAGATGTACTCTTCACAGAGTCACCAAAACAGGAGCTGGTGCGTGGGAACAACAGGCCATATGCAGGTAACAAAAGCAGTGACAGACGAAAGAACACCAGGCTCTCCAGGCATGCGAGAACAGCATGGCAGGGCAAGCAGCTGGAGGGACAGTAGTACAAATTGGAAGCGGTTTTTATCCCCACCCTGGACACTGAGACACAGTGTAGGAAAGGATGATGGGAAACTTCACCTTCCTGAAACACAGTCTTGCTCTTCAGAGTTCACTTTCAGGTGACTTCACAGTGTCTATGCTGCTCTCTGTACTGTTCCTGTCATCTTTACCCAAACCTTTGAATTATCAATTCAGTGATGGTACCTAGGGAGGGGGAGGACTGAGGAAGAACAACTCAAGGATGCTGAAAAGACGGAGTGATGGTGATGAGAGGAGGTACCGCACTGGTGAAGTGGCTAAAACACAAGCATTGTGCTGTCCAGCGAAGGATCATGAGCTAAGGAACACAAAATCAACACGCTCCTCTCTCCAGAAGACCAATATTGAATTTAACCCTACAGCCACCCCTGGGCAGCACTCTGTGACAGAGCACTTCCAACCTCCCTCTATCGTCAAGTCTTCCACTGTTATCAGTCAAATACCTTCTGAGGCCTCCAAACAAGGACCTATGGTATCTCCTTCAATTGGCCAGGCCTCCAGGCGGTCTCATTTCCTCCTTTGGCTTCATTTTTTTCCCAGATTTTGTCTCTTCACAGACTTCTCCACTGGTCTTGGGCCCTCGGACAGACTTCTCCAAAGTTCCACTTGAAGGAAAGCACTATTGTCCAAACATCATTTTAGGCTAAGTCCGTTGACATTCAGCACTCCTAAAACCTCAGCTTCTGAAGGGGCAGATGATTAGATGTTAATCTCAGCTTTCATTAAGAAAAAATTTTGTTATTTCCCTTTAGGGTTTGAGGAAAAGCTTGGAAAGACCAAAGACGAAAATTCTAGGCCCTAAACCAAATAACACATAACGTATTATTTCAAGACACTACTTTTAAGGACCAGGATTTCACTCATCTCATGACTTTGACCAGAGACTTGGCTGAGGATTTGAGTTTCTCCTCCATCACAGAGGGACCCCCAAAACACCCAGTCTCTTCCGACAGTGTGCCCTGGCATACGTGCCCCAACTCCCAACACTCCTGGAGCACGTACGGCAAAAACCCCACCATTCTCCCCCTGCTCTCGTGCCAACGCACGGCATCACTACAAAAGACAAGACTGACGGCGGGTCCGAACCCTTCCAGTAACCAACCTGGGCAACGCCAGGACGTGACTTCCTTGCGCGTTTCTCCTTTTTTCTTTAAAAAAAAATAAAAAGCGAAACAAATTGCTTCAGGAAATTACCATAACCCTTTTC
>NW_009700564.1:11416-20885 GCF_000703405.1 Apaloderma vittatum | reverse complement strand
GCTGTTTAGCCTGGAAAAGAGGAGACTGAGTTGAGACCTTACTGCTCTCTACAACTACTCAAAAGTTGCTGAGAGGTGGAGTTTGGTCTGTTCTCCCTAGTGGCGAGTTGTAGGACAAGGAGAAATGTCCTTAAGTCACACCAGAGGAGGTTCAGGTTGGATATTAGGAAGAATTTCTTTACTGAGAGGGTTGTCGGGCACTGGAACAGGCTGCCCAGGGAGGTGGTTGAGTCACTATCCCTGGAGGTGTTTAAAAGAAGGGTAGATGTTGCCTTGAATGACATGGTTTAGTGGTGTTGACAGGGCTAGGGAAAGGTTGGACTCAATGATCTTGAAGGTCTCTTCCAGACAAAACTGTTCTATGCTTCTATGATTCTATGGGATATTTGTCAGTTAGAGATTGCTTTTCAGTAGTGACAATTTGATTCTGTTAGTGTTTATTGTTGACTGGATGAACAAATACAGACATAGACTAGAAGTCTAGCATGCTGAGATCTTGGAAATGATACCATGACTGCAATCTGTAATGTATTCAATTTTAATGCTAGAGGAAGTGATAGTTCTCTTTTAGCAAAGGCTCTTTCTTTTACTAACCATGCATTTGAAACTAAAGCTGAACAATTTAACTTGACATTTGCTATCACACAGATAAGCACAGACCTTGTTTTTTTTAAATAGAATGCTGATATGCCACCTGAAAAAATGACATATCAGCATTTTATTTTATTTTTTGTATCTCCAGTGTACGTTAATATTTTCTGTTTTCACAGCAGTGAAGAGACATGTTGTTTCCTCATCAACAGTGAGACAGAACATGCAGAGGACTATTTAATCTTCCTTAACATAGCGTTAATTCCTACTGTCCAGTTCCACAGCCATAACAATACTTCTCTGAAACGCTATGCATTCACTTTTACTTCCCTGCTACCTAAGATTGAGGTTCCCATTAATTCGTTAAGATACTTAGGTTTCCTGCAGATAAAAACATTGGAATGGGTTGCTGAGGGAGGTGGTGGAGTCATCATCACTGGACATGTTTAAAAAACGGCTGGATGTGGCACTTTGTTAGACAGTTTAGTGTTATGCTGGTGTAGGGCTGTAGGTTGGACTTGATGATCTGATGGTCCTTTCCAACCATGATGTTTCTATGATTCTATGATTCTAAAAGTGAATTTGGACACAGATCCAGCACAACTTGATACATGTATGTGTTAACAGATGAACCCCTCACAGGGATTTTCTAACAAATGAAATAATTTAAAACTTGCTTTCCTGTGAGTGGGTTGCTTCAAGCTGGATTTTCCTCATTTGAAAATATAGCTGTGGAAATTTAATCAATCAAAACAAAGCATATTGACTGTGAAAGTACAGATCATTTTTATAGAACACGTTCCTTCGTATTTAAAACAAAAGGCAGAGAGGCCTTAATTTTTTAGCTGATGATTTTAATTTAACTTATAGGAAGTACTATTGTGCCAATCTGCTACCAAGCATGATTTACTGTGACATCTGAAACATTAGTGAGACATTAATTCTGTCACTGGACAGAAATATTTTTATGTCTTCCTTTTTTGTTTCAATGAGGATTTGATTTTGGAACATAACATTTTCTTTAATCTGTGTATATATATATATTATAATATTTGTTAAGTTTTCAGACAAAAGTTTCTGAATTTAAAATTAATTTTACAGAAACTTCTGTTTAATGAGGTGTTAGAAAATATTTTTCATTTAAATATACTTGTTCAAAATCCTAAAAGAGATTAAATGAAGATGCTTTTGCTGAAGGTTTCCATTGTAAAGGTGATTTGAACAGTCTGTGCTGCAGCAGAGGCAGCTAAAGTATCTGTTATAGACCATCTAGTTCTGAAGAAAAGAAGGCCTTGACCTGTCTGCAAAGAAGTGATTTTGTCCTTTGTGAGAATTTGGCAGAAGTGTCAGTCTGTAAAATCTGACATTTTACCTACAGTAAGAGATCTGTGGGGAATCAGACACATTTGAAATGTATGTTTTTACTGCAGTTGCAGTCTTTAGAGAGGATCACATTTATATTTTTGAGTAATGTTACTTCTTGACTTGTCTTTTTATTTTCCCCCAGCATCTTACATTTCGTCTGTTTCGCATGTACCTATTTTTACTATTATCCAGTGACCACCTCTCACATTAAAGGTGCAGTTATGGTTTTCTTGGCAACTCTGGATGAAAATAACCCTTTATTTTTGGTGCCGATACAGAAAGGACACCCAAAGCTGCAGTTGCTGCAGGCGAGTTCTTCGAACACAGTTTTTCTGTTCTTATAATGGGTGTCCTAAGAAGCAACTCCAGAGTTTTGTTGGTCAGTTTATCCAGTCAAGCAAAGCACATGGCCTTGAAGTCTGAAGGATATATATTACAAAGATTCTGCTGGTGCCACTCCTCAGAGATACTCAGAACTTTACAAAATCAGGTACCAGATCATTTACCAGGATATTTTCTACTTCAGTAAGGTGCTAGAATTACAAACTTAAAATATTGCTAGAACTGTCATGGGGAAGAAGGGGAAGATATTCTTGGGTTAAGAGAAAAAAAGCTGAGTGAGATTGACAAATGATAAATTCAGCTAGGCTGAACTGGACTTTGACCTTGTTTTCAGACTGTTTACATGTACCTTTTTCTGAATGCCTATGTTATTACTCCTATTCTTAAGATAAATTTTCTTGCTACCAAGAAAGGATTACATCTCTGATGTGGCCCAAGGCTAGTTCAAACTCATGTTCTGTCTCCAAAGCTGAGACAGTGAAAAAAACCTGACACACTGGACATTTTGTCATGGATCTTTTTTACTTTCAGATTGTGAAGCATAAGATCTTCTTGTCTAGAAAACAAAGGGGAGAACAGAAAAAGAAAGGCTTCCCATTTTTCACATTTAAACAGAGAATGTTATTGCACAAATCTTCCAAATGTTTAACAGTATTGTTGTTTTCTCTTTTTCTTTACAAAATGGATCTTCTTCCTCTTCTCTTTTTTATTTTGGCATTGATGCCAAAATATTCCTGATTTTCCATAATTTTTGAAATATCCAGACATAACAAAAAGGCACTATGAAGCAGTAGACCTCCTGTATGACTGCATAACTTTCTAAAAATTAATGAATACACATGGATAAAGTTGCTTGATATATTTCTTTTTGCCATTTTACTATTTTTGCAAAATTGATAAAACTGTGCTTTTTGGTAAACTTTATCAATTCTTTTGTACTAAAAAGAAATTTCAAGAGATCTCTGGTAGATAACTAGATGATGTATTATTTTTACGAATTAACAGTACTTGTAGATAAATTATTTAGAAAGAAGACAAAAAGCATATCATTTTTATGTGTTTCAAAACTAACTGATTAATAGATTATTTTCCTTCCTCCCCCCCTCCCCCCCCCTATTCATTACAGGTTATCTTCTGCTATAGCTCATTTGTAATGAATTAGATGAAATGATAAAAGATGATTCGGAAAGTGTTAGGGATACTGTAGATGAGAGGATAAAGGACACCCAGCCTGCTCATTTTGTCTAGAAAGGTTAGACCATAAATAACTGTCTTTTGCCCTCCAACACACACATTCAACTCCCATTGAAGTCAGCAGCATAGAAATCAATGGGAATTCTGTGTGTATATATCAGAGCAGATTTTTGGTTCAACTGTACGTTTTGTACTTAGTATAGGAAGATCTAGAGATTATAAGAAATCTGAAATGTTCTGAATAGTGGTATAATCTATAAATTCACCTAATCCTGCTGTGTATATTTGACTGTACTGGGGCATTCTTAACACAAGTATAGAATACATATTGGAATAGATTTAAAAGAGGTGTATTTACAAATAAACACATTGTATTTCAAGTATTTTATACTTTATAGCACAAAATACAGGACAAGTTTCTACCATTCCTTTCTGCTATGATAAATTTTCATATATTTAAAATCTTGTACTTCTAATAAAATTCATTATTCCTCTCACTTGGACTATATTCTCAGTCCTTTGGACTTTGAGGGTGAGTTGTACTTGCACAGATTCAACTTTATTTAGATATGTTAGAATGTCTGGAAACTAAGAAATAACAGATCAGAAATCATGCTAAACAATGCTTACTATATTTGTGTTTGCCTCATTCATATCAATCTTCAGGACACAGAAGGAGTTCATTTAAGGCTTCTTTTAGCGAGGAATGAGTTGTGCCAGAATAAAATGGTGTAAAAAAAAAAAAAGTGGATTTTGAACAAGAAGATAATTTTAACTGGAATAAATCACTAGGCAATTTGTGAGTTTCTATGTTTTCCTTTATAGACTTTTAAATTATAAGTGCTTCCTAAATCTATTTCCTGCCAAACCCACGAGCTGCTCTTTGCCTTCATTTTCTATTTTCACAATATTTCATCCCATGATTGAGGGGTCTTTTGGCTGGTATATCAGTAAGCTATTATTATAGAGAGGTAACTCTCTTCCCAGATACAAATGTCTGTCTAGAGTGGAAGCTATCTCCCACCACGAAAAGCTCATTTGTCCAGAGAGAAGACTGCAATGTGCTGTTGTAGCTAATAAGAAAGAGCATATCCTCCCAAAGGAGGAGGAGAAAGATAAAGCATTTCTTAGTGTGTTAAGGTGATGGGAAAAACATGCAGGAAGTTTTGGTAGGGAAGAGGAAAAAACAAATCTTGATAGAGAAAAGAGTACAGTTTAGCAGCGCCCCTGACCAAGGCCAGCAAAGATCAAGCTTCCTGCCCCCACAGACTTCCACAGGGATTAGGAAACTTTGTGATGAAGGAAGAATTCTGCTCTTCAATGTCTTAATAAAAAGCACCGGTAACACCCACTGGTGTACTCAGCTACTTGTTCCCTTGTACCTCAGTTTCACTCCTAAGCGTTTACATTTTTGTTGATATTCTGTGAAAGGAAGCGTGTTTCCACCACTAGAAGACTCTTAAAAAGTCTTGGCTAGATTCTGAAACAATCAGGGTGACATTTAGAAGAGGTATTTGGCAGAGCATTCACCATCCAAAATCAAAACATAGGAAAAAAAATGATTTTGTTAAATCTCCAGAAATATCAGATATCAAGTACTCCAGTAGCTGAGTCATAGAATCATAGAATGTTAGGGGTTGGAAGGGACCTCTAGAGATCATCTAGTCCAACTCTGCCAAAGCAGGATCCCCTAGGGCAGGCCATACAGGAACGTATCCAATGGGTTTTGAAAGTCTCTGGAGAAGGAGACTCCACAACCTCTCTGGGCAGCCTGTGCCAATGCTCTGTCACCCTCAGAGAAAAGAAGTTTCTCCTCATGCTGCGATGGAACTTCCTATATTCTAGCTTGTACCCACTAATCCTTGTCCAATTACTGGGCACCACTGAAAAAATACTGGTCCCTTCCTCTTGATACCTGCTCCTCAGATATTTATACACATTAATGAGATCGTCTCTCAGCCGTCTCTTTTCAAGCCCCAGTTCTCTCAGTAGATCCCTGTCTCTCTTGAACTGGGAAGCCCAAAACTGGACAAGTATTCCAGGTGTGGACTCACCAGGCCAGAGTAGATGGGGAGGAGAACCTCCCTAGACCTGCTGGACACACTTCTCTTAAAGCACCACAGGTTCTCATTGGCCCTCTTGGCCAGAAGGACACATTGCTGTCCCATGGACATCTCACTGTCCACTAGGACTCCAAGGTCTTTCTCCATGGAGCTGCTTTCCACCAGGGCAACCCTAATCCATACTGATGCTTGGAATTATTCTTCACCAGATGCAGGACTCTACACTTGTCTGTATTGAACTTCACAGGGTTCAACTTTGCCCATCTCTCTAGCCTGTCTAAATCTTGTTAGATAGCTGCACAGCCTTCCTGTGTGTCAGCCACCCCTCCTAGTTTTGTTTTATCAGCAAACTTGCTGAGGTTATACTCTATCCCCTCATTCAGGTCACTGACGAAGATACTGAACAAAACTGGACCCAGCATTGGTGCCTGGGGAACACCACTGGCCACAGGCCTCCAACTTGGCTCTATGTCACTGATCACAACTATCTGAACTCTGTTGTTGAGTCAGTTCACAATCTACCTCACAGTCCAATCATCTATCCCACATTTCTTAAGTTTTTCTATGAGGATGTTATGGAAGAGAGTATCAAAAGACTTATAAAGTCAAAGTATATGACATCCACTGCTCTCCATTCCTTGACCCATTTGGTTACATTGTTCTCCTACAGATATCTTATGGCAGGCCAAACTATGTCCCTAGAATAGCATTGGGTGAGTGTTCTACAAAGGTGCCTGGGCTTGGAAGAGAAAGTGACTGCCAATTGTTGGAATAGTGGTTCTATTATTACTGCTGTCTCAGTACTTCTTGGGTTATACACAAATGAGTGGAAGCAATAAATGAAGGAAAATATTGAATAAAAATCCAGACGAATAGCACAAAATGAATGGTGAATATAATCACTGCAAGTGGAAAGGTTGGTAAAGGAGAATGAAGGGAGGTTCCCTGTGATGAAGGAAATCTTTTTTTTCTGTGGTAGCTTCCACTTTTACAGACTGTTGGACAAGATGAGAATTTATTTGGGAAATTTTCTAGAGCAGAAATCTGTCACTGTTTTAGTCTGCATGGAGCATTAACATCCCTCCTTTTAAAGTCTGCCTGTAATGTAATCAAGGTGAGTGAATGAAACACTGTAGTGTCAAAGTTTCTGGGGGCAAGCAGTATGGTGGGTGGGTGGTGGGATTATGCTGATACAGTTGAGAATAATTGTTCATAAATTTTTGTGCCCAAAATCATGACTGTTTGGTTTTGTTTTATTTCTTCCAGCTTTATTAGTGGATGGGAAAGTTTTTTATTTCATTACCTGTCTTGCCTCAGAAGAGAAGACTGTCAAATAGCCAAAATACTACTGCAAGAAGAATACTACAAATGCTCACCATAACCAATCTAATTCTTTCAGTTTGGATGGAAGCAATTCCCTTTTTTCAGGCTACAGCCAAAAATATAGGACAGTGCCAGCTAAGAAACTCTCCTGGGATCTAAGTCCGGTATATGTGTGTGTGTATAAGATGTTCCTTGAAATGGTGCATAGAGCTACGAAGAATTTAGTAGTAATACTTAGCTTGTTAGAAAACACAGACCATATTTATTTGAATCTTTACAACCTTATTTATGATACACTGGGACTTTTGACAGAAGGAATGGCAAATAGTTAATAAAACATTTGATGGTTATTAATTACTTTCCACTTAATTGCCTACCATGTGGATCTTGTTGAGCTATTGATTACTGGCAAACATACATCCCACTGGGGACAGTGTGATTTAACTTCATCCACTGAGTCAATTAGTCCAAGTAACACTGGGAGAGCTGGTGCTCTGCCTTGGTAGCTGGGGTTTCTTGCCAAGAATGGTAGATAAGCCATTTATTTGTTCATTAAAACACAGTACTACTGTCAACAGGAGGCACTTACCAGGTGTTATTGAGATTGGTAAAATGTCACTGTTTCATCAAACATTAGCAGCAGTTCATAGCTGCAAAGTGGGTGAAAAGGCCTCTCTGACTTGAGAAGGCAGATGAATTGAGGAGGTCAAGATGTTAACCTTCGTTTGCTTCTCATTTGTGAGAACTTCACTTACAAATTTGCATCATCTCTCCAAAGTGCAAAACATATTTCACTGTCATTAATCCAGAGGCTGTGGGACAACAGCCCCTGAACTGCGGTATGTGATATTCAATTAATATCACCAAGTGTGAAACACATAGCATGACCACCAATTCACCAAAACTAAACACTTCTCTGTTCTTCAGTGAGGATGATCATCCTGGATGACAAAAGTAGCCTGTTGTCTTCCCATTAATTAATCTGAGAATGAAAAGACCTTTTCTATTTTTTTGTTTTTTTGCTTTGTGATTTAAATTACAGATAGAATAAACCATTTTCCATATTGATACTTCCCCTAGTATGTAAGTGAATGTATAAAAAAAACCTCTTGGCTGGAAATCAAACCTCTGTTAAACAACACCACAACAACAAAAAAAGCAAAAACTCCAAGAGTCTGTGGGTGAAGGATAAAGTTTGTTCAGGGAATTCTTAAAGTAGGCTTTACATAGATTTGGTAAAAGAAAGAAATTGGGTATTATAGCCAGAAGATATCTAGAGAAATTACTTCTATTTTAAATATGAAGGTTTGATTAAAATGCAAGTTGGAGACAACGATGT
The DNA here is from genome assembly GCF_000703405.1 of Apaloderma vittatum. Lineage (NCBI taxonomy): Eukaryota > Metazoa > Chordata > Aves > Trogoniformes > Trogonidae > Apaloderma > Apaloderma vittatum. Next base: position 12,668 of record NW_009700564.1, on the reverse strand, counting down.
ATAGTATACATGATTGTATAATTTGCAATAAAATGTTTTCATTTAAAAATTTAAAAAAAGTTTAAAAGTAATTCCAAAATGAGAATCTTCTATGAAAACTAAACAACAAATGAACAAATACTGACAACAAACATTAGATTATTACATTATTACATTATTACATTATTACAATACTAGATTACTAGATTACTAGATTACTAGATTACTAGATTACTAGATTATTAGGTTAGGTTAGGTTAGGTTAGGTTAGATTACAATATACACATGTGTAAACTGAAAAATGACAGGGGGACACCTCCTTCATTTTTTCTTTTAGAAGAGTCATGAGGCTGTCTTCTGAAATGATTTATTTGACAGTAACTTGCACAAAAATTTGTATTTCCCATATCCACAGAAAACAGTGAGGAATGGATTCAAGTTCTGCCATCTGCCATAAATGAATCATATGAATTACAGATTCTGTGTTCTATTTTGCTAAATAGAATGCATTAATTTTCATTTTGCAACTATTCATTTGCAGCTATTAAATAGTATTCCAGATAACACTGAGAATCATAGAATCATCAGGGTTGCAAGGGACCTTAAAGATTATCTAGTTCCAACCCCCCCACCGTGGGCAGGGATATACACGACTAGACCAGTTGGCTCAGAGCCCCATCCAGCCTGGCCTTAAAACCTTCCGAGGAGGGGGCTTCCACTACCTCTCTGGGCAAACTGTTCCAGTGTCTCACCACCCTCATGGTGAAGAACTTCTTGCTAACGTCCAATCTAAACCAATCCATCTCGAGCTTCAATCCATTCCTTCTAGTACTATCACTACCAGACATCCTAAAAAGCCCCTCACCAGCTTTCTTGTAGGCCCCCTTGAGATACTGGGAGGCCACAATAAGGTCTCCTCAGAGCCTTCTTTTCTGCAGACTCAACTGCCCCAACTCTCTCAGTCTGTCTTCACAGGAGAGGTATTCCAGCTCTCTAAACATCCCTGTGGCCCTTCTCTGGACATGTTCCAGCGCGTCCATATCCTTCTGCAGTCGGGGCTCCAGAACTGGACGCAGTACTCCAGAAGGGTTCTCATGAGAGTGGAGTAGAAGGGGAGAATCACCTCCTGCAACCTGGTGGCCACACATCTCTTGGTGCAGCCCAGGATACGATTGGCTTTCTGGGCTGCAAATGCCACTGATGGCTCATGTTGAGATTCCTGTCCACCAGTACCCCCAAGTCCTTTTCTTCAGGGATGCTCTCAAGCCAATAA
>NW_009700564.1:0-11132 GCF_000703405.1 Apaloderma vittatum | reverse complement strand
CACACTTTGGGTTAAGCCATCAAGCCAGTTCTTTATCCACTGAATTGTCCATCCATCAAATCCGTATTTTATCAGCTTGGAGACCAGGATGTCATGCAAGACAGTGTCAAAGGCTTTGCTCAGGTCCAAGTAAATGTCAGTTGCTCTTCCCTTGTCTATTGATGTTGTGACCTTCTCATAGAAGGCCACCAGGTTTGTCAGGCACGATTTGTCCTTGGTGAAGGCATGTTGACTGTACCCAATCACCTCTTTGTTATTATTCTGCCTCAGCAGTGCCTCCGGGAGGATCTGCCTCATAATCTTACCAGGCACGGAGGTGACACTGACTGGGCTATAGTTCCCCGGTTCATCCTTCTTTCCCTTTTTGAAAATGGGGATTATGTTTCCCCTTTTCCAGTCAGTGGAGACTTCACCGGACCACTGTGACTTTTGGAATATAATAGAGAGGGGTTTAGCAACCTCATCCACCAGTTCCCTCAGTGCCCATGGGTGTATCCCATTGGGTTCCATGGACCTGTACATTTTCGGGTTCATCAGATGGTCACGAACCAGATCTTTGCTTACAATGGGCAGTTCTTTCATCCATCACCTCGGCCGTCTCCAAATCACTTGTCACCAGTTCACCCATTTCCTTTCTGAGGGGGCCCAGACCTTCCCTAGTCTTTTTCTTACCATTAACATACCTGTAGAAACTGTTGCTGTTTCCCTTGATCTCTATGGCTAGATTTAATTGTAATTGAGCTTTAGCTTTCCTAATCTTGCTTCCTTGTATGCCCCCCACTCTAGCTGTCCTGTCTTCCACTCCTCATAAAGTTACTTCTTGTGTGACAGTGTGTCCAGGAGCTCCTTGCTCACCCAGGCAGGTCTCCTAGCATTCTTTCTTGCCTTCCTCTTTGTCAGTATACTTTGCTCCTGGACACGGAGAAGGTGATCCTTGAATACTGACCAGCTGTCCTGGGCCTCCCTTCCCTCTAGGGCTTTGTCCCATGGCACTTTGGCAAGCAGATCCCTGAAGTGATCAAAATCTGCATGCCTAAAGTCCAGGGTCAAAAGCTTGAAATACATCCCCCTAGTTGCCCTGAGGATCTTAAATTCTATTGATTCATGGTCACTGCAGCCAAAGCTATCCCTGAGCCTCACGTTGCTCACTAGCCCTTCCCTGTTGGTGAGAACAAGGTCCAGCAGAGCATCTTTTCTTTTTGGTTCCTCTACCATTTGGAAGAGGAAGCTGTCATCAATGCATTCCAGGAACATCCTAGATTGCTGATGCCTTGCTGTGTTGTCCCTCCAGCAGCCATCAGGGTGGTTGAAATCCCCTACAAGGACCAGAGCCTGTGAACGTGAAGCCACTTGTATCTGCCTATGGAGGGCCTCATCTGCTCGGCTCTGCTGATCAGGTGGCCTGTAGCAGATTCCCTACTGTAACATCACCTTCCCCTGTCTTCCCTTCTAAGTGTGTTTCCTATGTTCCTAAAATTTTGCAAATTTGTTGTAAATTTCTATGAAACTAGCTATGTAAGTTACACAATGGTCTTGTAAGCTACCTTAGTTGTCACAGCCTTCCCTGCAATAAAACAAAGAAAGTACAACTCAAAAGGAAGATATGATCAAAAATCTCTCTGACGTATTCAAGGCATGAAGAGGAGAGCGGAAGTCCTTAAACTTCTATTTCTATGTATTTTTTTTTAGTGCAATATAGGTGTCACTGTGCCTTACCACAAAGCTCTGGGACGCTGTGAAATAACATAGGCAAGCAGCAGGGGACGGGGCAGAAATTACTGTAAAACATTCTTGTCTCTCCCAGTATCAGTTTTTGTGGTGGTAAATTAGCATACTAAAATGAAAGTAGTTGACCTATTTCAGATGGTCGTGGAGTTTGTTTGTATGTGTGGAGGAATTATTTAGAGCAGTGTTGTGCTTATGTGTTTAATGGTAGTACAAAAGGGGAAAGGGACCTTGTTTTTCTGCTTATGCTGTAAACAAGGTTTCAGGGGAAATTCTTTGAAGTACGGAGATCTAAGCTGGCCGGTTTTGAATACCCCCTGAGGTACTACAGAGGAACAGTAGGTATCTGATAATGTTTGCACTTTGAGTAAATCTTTTTTGAGCATCAAACACAGTGTTGACAAACACGATAAAAAGTGGATTATTCAAAAGCACTGCTTAAGATAAATAGGATACTCATATGATTTTTGTTGTTGAAGTTTTTATAGCCCCTCTCCAGATGTAGAATAAAGAATATAAAGCAGTAAAGAACTAGCTTTTCTAAGGATCTTTGCTCAATTCTTGTTCTTACACCAAAATATACAGTGGAGTTTTCAAAGAGTCAGAGACCCAGGCCGCAGTGAAACCTGCTGACATCATCATAGTGATTATATCCCTAGGGCACTATCTCTGCAAAAAATGGTATAAGAAGCACAGAGGCATTCCCCAACTCTCGAGCATTTCAAAAAATGTGTTGTAATTGCCAGAAATTTTTCCCAGTATCCTGACACCTGCCTTTGTTGGACTCTGTTTGTGTTCAAACACACTGAGAAATACATGAGCTACTGTAATGTTATGTTGAGTCAAAAGAGTATACTAAGATCTAATAAGCACTGACAGAAGCCAGCAGGGAGCACTGTAGTTTAAATATAGCATTTCAGGATTTCAGAGGAGGTTACAAATTCTGCTATGAAAAGCATAACTTGCACCATGTCTTTTTGCAGTTAAGTATGGGGTTATTTTCTTTCCCATTAGTTCTGAAAAAGAAAACAATATGAAAACTTTCCCATAAACAGTTGTGAAACGTTAGGTTTGATTCATTATTATTATATAGTTTGTAAAGTATTTTTATGAATACTTTTGGATTTGCTCTATTTGCAGGATCACCTTGGTACCTTTATATGACGAAGGAATGAGGTTCACATTTCATACTGTTAAAAATTGATATCCAAAGTTGCCCTGGTTATTGATAGGACTATGAAGTTCTCATTACACATTCCATAAGACTTTCCTGAGATAGACTGTTTGTTTTATTTATGGTAATATAGTGGACCTATTATCCCAGTAACATCACTGAAGAACTTAGCAGCTGAAAAATGTGGAAATTTGAGCTAATGAAAAATTTAAAAGCTTTCTACAGAATAGGTTTACAATATTGCTCAAAACAGTACAGTACTGGTTAGTCACAACTGCTGGTAGAGGCAATGACTCAACAGAGCATACTATTTCAGCAAAAAGCTATTTTTTTTTTCTTCAATATCAGTTACACCACCTGTATTCACAAAACAAGATTGTGAAACATTGGAATGTATTATCAACTTCTGATTGCAGCAATACACAGGGCCCCATGTGCAAGAACACAAGTGCTAAATGTGCTAGCACCAAATTCTCACCCTGTAGTTAACAGCCTGTTACAGCATGCAATACCTGGAATGGGTTAGGGGGTAAAGGTCTAGCTTTAGGCCTTGCCCTTCCTCACATGCAACTGTGTGATAGAGAAGCTCAGAAACGGAGGTGGCAGTGGCAAGACAGACGGGACATAGCTGTGAAAGATTGATTGAAACAAGGACAGTTCTCATCTTTCAGTGATTGTTACTAGCTTCCTGAGAAGGAGAATTTCTAAAGAAGAGTCTTTTTCCTCAAATACACAAGCAGTCTCTTATATAACAGAACTGACAATCCTTGTCACAAAGATATGCATAATGCTACAGGCAAAGCCTCAGTTATGCACCTGTTGCCCGCCTGGAAGTGAAGACAGAAGAGTCACCATGAACCAACATGAAACTCTGACATCTGCCAGAAAAGTAATGTGATGAGCTGTAAGGAAACTGAGAGAATCCTGGAGTACATCGACAAAAACTTCTTAAGCCAGGAAATAGCTCCAACTGTGCAGTGCGATACTGGACCTGATGGCCATCAATGCAAGTGAGCTCATCATTGATGTCAAGATTAGAAGCAGCCTGGGCTACAGTGATCATACACTGGAGGAGTTCACAGTCCTAGGTGATAAAAGTCAGAAGATGAACACAGTCAGGACCCTGAATTTTAAGAAACCAAACTTCCAGATTTCAAGGAGTTAGTCAAGAGGAACCCCTGGGAAACAACACTCAGGGAAAAGGGAGCAGAACAGAACTGGCAGATCTTTAAGGATGCTTTCCAGAATGCAAGACCTCTCAATCCCCAGGTGTAAGAAATCAAGCAAGGAAGGGAAAAGACCAACACGGCTGTCTTGACCTGATGGTCAAACTGAAAGACAAGAAGGAACTGCACAAGCAGTGAAAGCAAGGACAGCTACGTTGGGAAAAGAATAGTAATGATGCCTGGTTGTGTAGGAATGAGGTCAGGAAGGCCAAAGCACAGCCAGAAGTGAATTTGGCAACGGATGCAAAGAATAACACGAAAGGCTTCTACAGGTGTATCAACAGAAAAGGGAGGTCAAAGAAAGTGTATACCCCCATGATGAACAAGAATGGCAAGCTAGTAACAAGAGATGAGGAGAAACCTGAGGTTCTCATCAACTTTTTGCGTTAGTTTTCACTGGCAACTTCTCTCCTCATATCTCCCAGGTTGATGGACCACAACACAGGGACCAGGGGTGAAAAGTACCTCCCACTGTAAGTAAAGGTCAGATTTGTATCACCTGAGGAACCTGAACAAAAGTCTACGGGACCTGATGAGATGCAACCCAGACTCCTGAGGGAATTGGCTTATGTAGTTGCCAAGCTACTCTCCAAGATATTTGAAAAGCCATGAGAGTCAGGTGAGGGCAGACTTCAGCCTGCTTAGGGCACTGATTGAGAGAGTCCCTTGGGAGACAGACTTGAAGGGCAAAGGGGTCCAGGAAGTCTGGATTCTTCAGGAAGGAAGTCTTAGAGGTGCAGAAGCAGGCTGTACCCATGTGTTGTAAGACAAACTGTTGGGGAAGACAACCAGCCTGGATGAATAGAGAACATTTGCCGGGACTCAGTAAAAGAAAGAGTTTACCACCTTGGGAAAAACAGTCAGGCAACTCAAGAAGAGTGCAGGGACCTAGTTAGATTGTGCAGGGACCTAGTTACATCATGCAGAGACAACATCAGAAGGACCAAAATCCAACTAGAACTCGACCTGGCCACTGTTGTAATAGATAATAAAAAAGGTTTTTACAAATATATTAACAATAAAAAGAGAGCCAAGGAGAATCTCCACCCTTTATTGGATGCCTAGGAAACCAAGGACGAGGAATAGGCTGAGGTACTTAATGCCTTCTTTGTCTCAGTCTTTAATAGTCAGATTGAGTATTCTCAGGATATTCAGCGCCCTGAGCTGGAAGACAAGGATAGAGAGCAGAATAAACCCCCCATAATCAATGAGGAAGCAGTTAACAACCTGCTACTCCACCTGGAAACTCACAAGTTTATGGGACTGGATGGGATCCACCTGAATGTGTTGAGGGAGCTGATGGAGGAATTTGCCAAGCCACTCTCCATCTTTTAGCATCAGTCCTGGTTAACAGGGGAGGTCACAGACGACCAGAGGCTTACCACTATGAAACCTATCTACAAGAAGGGCCAGAAGGAGAATCCAGGGACCTATAGGTCTGTCAGCCTGACCTTGGTACCAGGTAATATTATGGAGCAGTTAATCCTGACTGTACTCACACAGCATGTGAAGGAAAACCAGGGGAGCAGGCCCAGCCGGATCATGTGTTCATGAAAGGCAGGTCCTGCTTGACCAACGTGATCACTAGTGGTCACAAGTAATGCTCCCCAGTGCTCAATATTGGGACTAGTCTTGTTTAATATCTTTATCGATGATCTGGGTGAGAGGATTGAGTGCACCCTCAGTAAGTTTGCAGACAACATGAAATTGGGTGAGAGTGTTGATCTGTGTGAGAGTAGAAAGGCTCTACAGAGGTGTCTGAACAGGTTGGATCAATGAGCCGAGGCCTGTGGTATGAATTTCAACAAGGCCAAGTGCCAGGTGCTGCCCGTGGGTCATAATATTCCCAAGCAGTGCCATGAGCTTGGGTAAGAGTGACTGGAAAGCTGCTTGTCAGAAAAGGATCGGGGTGCAGCTCATGGATAGCTGGCTGAAAATGAGCTAGTGTTGTACCCAGGTGGCCAAAAAGGCAGCCAGTAGCAAAACCTGACCTATATCGGAAATAGTGTGTCCAGCAAGACCTATCTGAAAGGAGATTGTAGTGAGGTGGATGTTGGTCTCTTCTCCCAGATAATCATAGAATCATAGAATCATGGAATGATAGGGCTTGGAAGGGATCTTGAAAGATCATCTAGTCCACCTCCCCTGCCAGAGCAGGATCCCCTAGGGCAGGCCACACAGGAATGCACCCAGGTGGGTTTTGAAAGTCTCCAGAGAAGTAGACTACACAACCTCTCTGGGCAGCCTGTTCCAGTGTTCCATCACCCTCACAGTAAAGAAGTTTCTCCTCATGTTTAGGTGGAACTTCCCATGTTCTAACTTAAACCCCTTATTTCTTGTTCTACTGCTGGGTAACACTGAAAAGAGATTGTCCCCTTCCTCTTGATACCCACCCCTCAAATCTTATTAAAGATTCCCAAGATTGGACAAGAGGAAATGGGCTGAAGTTGCGCCAACGAAGGTTTAGATTGGATATTAGTAAACATTTCTTTACTCGAAGGGTGGTGAAGTGTTGGCACAGGCTGCCCAGGGAAGTGTTAGAGTCACCATCCCTGGAGCTGTTCAAAAAACATGTAGAAGTGGCACATTGTGACATGGTTTAGGGGTCATGGTAGTGTTATTTCATGGTTGGACTTGCTGTTACTAGAGGCTTCTCCAAACATAATGATTCCATGATTCTATGATTCTATGAATGCAATCTTATATTTGTCACAGCACACACTGGAATTTCTAGAGTATCAAAACTGTTTTAATATAGTCTTTCTGAATTTTCTATTTCAAAAAAATTCAGCACAACACACAATAGTAAACTTTCCTGGAAATCACTCAACTTTTTTAAAAAAATGAGCTTTGATTTTGTCTTTTATATGGTAGGTAGAAAGGATAGCATGGAAGTACTTCACCATCTTCCTGATTTTCTTACTTTCCATCAGTTACGCTGAAGAAGAAAATTTTAGATACTGTTCTTTGGCTTGAATACATTGATGTAGTACTCATCAATATTATTTTGAAAATGGTTGTGTCTAGATATGTTTTGATCAAAGCATGCATCATATTATAAAGGACAAACAGCTATGATAAGACGGAACAAAGATTTGCAAGTTCATTTTGTTATTCTATAGTTTTATGATGATTCTAAGTTGGACAGATATGGATCTGATGGGTGGACTGTTTGGTGGATAAGGATTTGTTCAGATGGTCACATCAAGAGCGTAGTGGTCAATGACTTGATTCCAAATGGAAATGGGTGTCAAGTGGTGTCCCTCAGGGGACTGTATGGAGACCAGCGTTGTTTAATATCTTCATCAATGATATAGAGAGTGGGACTGAGTGTACCCTCAGAATGTTTTCAGATGATACTAAGTGGTGAGGTTGATACACTGGAGGGGCAGGATGTCCTTCAGAGTAACCTGGACAGGCCGGAGAAGTGGGCCCATGTGAACCTCATGAGGTTCAACAACACCATGTGCAAAGTCCTACACCTAGGTTGGGGAGACTCAAATTATCAACCCAGGCTAGGAGATTATGTAATAGCAGTTCTGTGGAAAAAGACTTGAGGGTATAGGTAGACAAAAAGCTGGGCATGAGCCAATAAAGAATGCTTGCAGCCCATAAGACCAATCGTATCCTGGGCTGCATCAAAAGAATCATGGCCAGCAAGTGGAGAGGTGATGCTGCCCCTCTGCTCTGCTGTGGTGAGACTTCACCTGGAGTATCATGTCCAGCTCTGGAGCTTTCAACGTAAGAGGGACATGGACCTGTTGGAATGTGTCCAGAGAAGGCCACAAGATTAATCAAAGGTCTGGAGCACCTCTTCTACAAAGACAGGCTGAGAGACTTGGGATTGTGCAGCTTGGAGAAGAGAATGCTTCAGGGAGACCTTATTGCCGCCTTTCAATTCTTAAAGAGAACCTTTAAGAAAGATGGGGGCAATCTTTTTAGCGGGCTCTTCTGTGACGGGACAAGGGCTCATGGTTTTAAACTGAAAGAGGGTGGATTTACATGGGATATATGGAAGAAATTTTTTACACTGGAGGTGGTGAAACACTGGAACAGGTGGCCCAGAGAGGTAGCATATGTCGTATCCCTAGAGACACTTAAGGTCAGGCTTGATGGGCTTTGAGCAACCTGATCTAGTTAAAGATGTCCCTGCTCAATGTAGGGGGGTTGGACTAGATGACCTTTAAAAGTCCCTTCCAGCCCAACGCATTCTATTCTATGAAATTATTAGAACGCTGAAGAGCTGCAAAAGGCCCACTGCCTTCAGCAACTCCTGTCTCCTTGGAGCCTTCAATAAGCACAGAAATAATAAGTGAAAACTGAGGCTGCCACTTAGTCCTTTTCAAATTCAATGGACACCTAAATGACAGTGATTTATAATTCCCAGTGGAATTCCTCATGAGAACTGGATATATAAGTGCCCTTCATCAAATACTACGATTTGATGGAGAAACAAACTCTTAGAAGGGCTTTTTGATAGTAATATAAACATTTGAATACATATACTAGGACATTTTTAAATGGATCAGGACTGGTAAAATTGTGTTTGTTTTAAAAAACAGAGGACAAAAATCTCCTTGATATTTTCATGTTGCTTCATTGAGAAGGTAAGGTTTTTCCCAAGTAAATTATTGTTGGATTTCTTGTTTAAATGCATGCTGGAAATAAAGTGAAGTTTTTGCATCTAGTAAAACTTGCCCTCAACAAAATTCCTCAAAAATGTTTTCATGTATTTAAAACAAGTTTTGCTAAAGAAAACTATGATAAAATCAAGTATTTAAGATTTACAGTTTTGAACATTTGAAACTGATCCAAAATATACAAATACAGAAATATTTTTATCACTTTCATTTAAAATACTATATATATGACCTAGATAAACTTTTAAAATCCTAGCTGTTGGCAGTTAGCTTTGTCTTTACCTTAGAAGTATATAAAGATGGATGCAAGTAAGAGTTCTAGAAAAGATTTTATTAGCTTGACTTTTTAATGAGTGACATATTTCATTAAAGCTTAGCCACTATGGAAACTTTTCCTGCAGAAATACCAATAGACTTAGTATGTTATATATTGTATATTTGCTTATGCACAGTGCTTTATGACAAAATATTTCAGAGAAGTTTCAGAGTTTATGCTTTTAATCAGTTCTCCTTTTTATATTTTTCTGCCTACTAAACGCAGAATCCATGACTATTATAAGCTGAGCTGTCTTCACTGCAGAAGGCAAGAAAATTGTAATGAAAATGCTTCAAAATGATCTGAGGAAGCTTTCTGTACAATGCCTGCTAAATATATCAGGCACGAAGTATTAAAAATAGTGTATAGACTGCCTCTTTTGTAAATGAGATACCGCCAAACTGCTTCCATCAGAGCCATCCTGGCTGTGACTCCCACACAAATTCCCACTCAAGTTAGCCTCCCAAAATGAAAACATGGAAGAAATCAACCATCTCTCTTCTGGAATTTGCTCAGTGCTGGCAAGAAGACTGCAGGGTGACTTTCTCCACCAGCAGAGCCTTTCAGATCCTTTCAGAAAAGGGCCATGGCCTTACTGGTGTCATTGCATTGTGCAGACATCTACGAAAACCACTGTGGGATGGGCATTTGGCTGTTTCACTTGCAATTACTAGTACCACATCTTTTGTAGTTCATTTGTGTACTAGGGGGGAGAGATGTGGCCTTTTTGCAGTGACAAGCACTCTGTTGTATACAGCTGAACCTGGTAAAGTTATGCTGATTTATACAGCTGAAGAACTGTCTCACTCTTATAAATCATACCTGTCCAGAGAGATACAGTCCTGAAAAATACTGTATCCTGGAAGATAGGCTGTGTAAAATGCAGACTTTGAGAAAAACAGCCTGTTGTTTAAAACAAGCACAAATGCTATTAAGAGATAGAAGTTAACTGCTCTAAACAGTGGGTCAACAGGACATAGTGTATTTGCAAGAAATATGCAATTCCCATTTGGGACCATAAACACTGTGGGATCCACATCTCTGTGGGTGAAAACCAAAGTCTGTTAGCATACAGATGTGCCATACCTTTTAAAATGCCTGCAGTATCTTCCTACCTGCTGTGCCTAATTTCAGATTCAAGTGCTCTCATTAAAAGAAAAAAAAGCCCACAAAACTATTTTTTGCCTTTATTTGTGCCCTACATTGCATTGTTTTTTTTCTGAAATATTTTACTGTTGCTTCAGTTCCCCAAACATTTTTTGACTTTTGATCTTTAGGCCCCAAGCTCCCACTTTTCTTTTTAAAGTTAGCATATGTCAGTCTGACATATAAAATCACAGCTTTTTGTTTTCTTACAAACAACTCTCTTGCAAGCCTATCTTGGCAACATTCCATAAGAAAAAACTCCCTACTGTAAAGTTTGTATTTAGAATTGTAAAAAACTGTTACAGTCTAGCAAGCCATAAACTCCCTTCAAATATTAGTTGTACTAAGCCTAATTCTCATTTTGATTTATTTGACTTTGGATATAATGCTATTAAATTAGCAAAGACAAGCAATGAACAAAGCCCTGGAGATGAATTAGCCATTCTATCCAGTCCATTAATCTCTTCAATTCTTGAGAATTGTGGCTTACTCAGACCCAGAGATCAAATAAAATGCTTAACTGGTAAAATCCTAAACAAGTGTATCCTGGGGAGCTTGAATTTATATGTCAACTGTTCAAACAACTATGTTGTTTATATGGCTTTAAAACACTGATACTTTTCCAACACTATGTCTTAATCCAGATACTTTAAACACAGGAGGGTGATTGAGAATTGTTTCCAATTAACTGAAACAGGGAGAGATACTTATTCTAAAAACAGATAGTTGTGTTGTGAACATTCTGCCAAACATGCTGAGAAATTTAGATCTAAACAACAGGTTTGAGGGATGCTCTGGAAACTCTTCAAGGCTGGTAGTAAACACAGCTGATGGATTTTCTCTTCTTTCAATAGCATTTATTTTAAGCACTGTGATTGAATCATAGAATCATGGAATGGCATAGG
>NW_009700563.1:26338-36094 GCF_000703405.1 Apaloderma vittatum | reverse complement strand
AGCAGTGGCCTTGGTCACTACAGGAATTAGTGCCAGCAACAGCATTTCTGCATCCCAGTGCCAGGCAGTAACTGTACACATCAGGAGTTACCACTGCCAGTAGCACACACTGTCTACAAAAACATGCTGCTGACTTCAGAAAGTGCAGCCTATTAGAAGAGACACTAAACAGGACTGGGGTTTTAGCTAAACTCAGGACATTTTCTGCAAATTTTGCTGACGCAAATGTACCTCATTTGTACTGCAAGGCAACGGTAGCTTTTCTTCTTCTTAGGTGATATCAAAATTGCCACAAACAACAAGTGGACAACAATCTTCCTTTTAAAACATCTAGAAATTAGTAGTCTTCTCCAGAGAAAGACTGCTCTAGGTCAGACAATTTGTCATGTTTGACTCAAAATGTTTCTAGGAACCCAGTTTAAACAGACTGTTAACAGGCAAATAGATCTGGATTAGATTTTCTGCTTCCCAGTGACAGAGTCACTACTGATTGAGTTGAAATCAATAATTGAATATTACATGAGATGAAATTCATCATTACAATGATGTTTATGAAGTTAACACAAAATATTTTAAGACATGTGCCAGATTAGGCTCTGAAAACTATTTGTCAGATTACTGCCATGTATCTGTTAATACTGGAACAACATAAATGTACTGCCTAACTATCTGAGTAAGGTATTCCAGCACATTAAGCGTGCTACATAACTATATAGGTAGGTCACAAAACAATATGAAACTGTCTCCTTTTGGAAAAAAAATATTAAAAAATGGCTGTTGTCCCAAAATCAACTGTCTCTTATTCACCATGTTGCTGAGAAACCAAAGAAATTAGGAGTAGGAGTAAGAAGTCAGAGGTTCTGCAGTGCTAGAATACTTAACATGATTTTAACAAAGTGTTAAACCTTGAGTCATTTGTTCCTGTTGCACAGTCTCAGTTTTCTGTACATCAGAACTTAAAAGGATAAAAAGGGAATAATTACTTTATCTATCTTTTTTCTAATGATCCAGCTTTGGACTTGAAGGGGAAGTGAGGAATGCTCACCTTGCCCACTCACCTTTCAGTCATGACATTGGCACAAACTCTAGATATGAAATAATTTGTAGAATCATAGAAACATAGAACATTTTTGGGTGGAAGAGACCTTCAAGATCATTGAGTCTAACCTTTTCCTAGCCCTATTAACACCACTAAACCATGTCCTCCAATACAACATCCACCCTTCTGTTAAACACCTCCAAGGATGGTGACTCAAACACCTTCTTGGGCAGCCTGTTCCAACGACTGAAAACCCTCTCCATAAAGAAATTCTTCCTAATACCCAACCTAATACCCAACCCCTTGCACAACTTAAGGCCATTTTCTCTTGTCCTATAATTTGCCACTAGGGAGAACAGATGAACATCCACTTTGCTCCAACCTCCTTTCAGGTAGTTGCAGGGAGTGATAAGGTCTCCCCTCAGTCTCATCTTCTCCAGGCTAAACAGCCCCAGATCCCTCAGCCATTCCTTATACGACACATGCTCCAAATCCTTTCCTAGCTTGGCAGCTCGCCTCTGTACCCTCTCCAGCACCTCGATTTCCCTGTTGTAGTGAGAGGCCCAAAACTCGATACAGTACTCATGGTGCAGCCTCACCAAAGCTGAGTACTGCATGGCCTGTCTAGGTACCATTCAGTTTAAAACTCTTGCAAGTAAGGCGAAAAAGGTTGGGTTACCTCAGCTTTAGGAAAGGATATGTAAACAGAATAACACCCATGAGGATGCTGGGATTCATTACCATCAAAATCTCATCTTCCTCAGAGGAAATTATAAGGCATATTCATTTAGCTAAATATAACTGCTGTGCCAGCTCAGTGGGTGTTCATGGCCTGGACAGAATAAAAAGTTTGAGCAATGCTTGATGAAGATATTGAAGACTTGCAGACTCAGCTGTACCACTAAAGGTCTGGTTACAACATTTTGTGCTTTGCTAATCAAGCCCCAAATCTCTCTATTATTGTCCTACAATAAACAGCTTGAGAATTTCAGGGATTCAAAAATATTACTTTTAAACTGAAAACTTGTCAGAAGTAAATTAATTATAAGTATTAAACCAAATAAAATTATGCTAATTTATGTCTTCAAGATAAAGATATAGTCATAGGTGGAATATGCTTAATCTTCAAAGTTGTTATTTATCCAATTTTCTGTAGTAAAATTGAACATGCAACTTTAGGATTTTCTTCTGAAGCATGATTTAGAAAAACAGAACAGAATGACACATTTTCTCATTCTTTTTATATTTCATGATTTTTGAATGAGCTTTCTTCTTAATGCAACATAAAACATAAAAAATCATGCATCTGCCATATTCTCTAAAAATTCAGTTTATTTCAGAAACTCAGAAGATTCATAATGACTGGAAATTAGCCTTTCTTTTTTTTTTCCTTTAGCTATATTCAAACACATTAGTCCCAGTAGATTTACTGAAATAGAAAAAAACCCCACAATTTATCTGTTCCATCTCTAAAGGATTCAGTGAATCCTCTTATGACACACAAAGCTCCACATGAAAGCAGGGAAAATAATACTTGTATTATTTTAATTTTAAGCTTAGACAGGTGTCAATTACAAATAAACTATTTTATCAAAGCTGCTTGTGTGTATACTAGGAGCAGAGATCAAAACCACTGAATTATTGATTAAATAGTATTAAATTTTGTGTGGAATAGAGATTATTAAATTCACTGGTATGACATATGTTTAAATTATTTACAAATCAAACCTGTGCTTAATACTTTCATATTCCAACTTTATGGGATGGTAGATGACACATAGTCGCCCGCACACTTCATAATGGCAGGACCAGAACATGTCTTACTCTAACTCATAACCATTTTTAGACATTTTTAGACATTACTAAAATGAACAATCTTTTAGTACCTGACCTACATGGGAATGACTTGAAGTAAAAATTTATTTTCTGTAGTTTTGTTTCTGTTCAAGAATAACTGTGATTATTAAGCTAAACCAGAGCATATTAATAGAGAATGACTGTTTTACCTCTAAGGCTTCCTAAATTGCAAAGGAAACAGCTAGTGACAGCAGGATATTTTTTTACAAAAAAAATATACTCCATTAACATGCAATCAGTCTTCACAGTTCAGATTTCACAGTGCTGTGGAAAAATCTACTCCCACTGAAATGATATCTTCTTGCATATGTGGAAAATTTTTCATAGGTATAACTCTGAGGGTAACCAGTGACTAAATAGTTCACAGTATTGGGTGTTGATCTTTAGCTTTGAATGTAGACATCGAAAATTAATTAAAGGAGCCAGAGATTGTCATAAATTTCCCTGGCTGCCAAACCCAATGTTAAAAGACAAAAGTAGGGGATATGAAGCTTTCTGGCTAGGAGAACAGTTACCAGCCCTTTGAGGACAGCTTTATTCTTCCCTTGTGTCTGATGGCTGAGACATCAGGAAAAATAATGACAATGCTACCATTGAAGTCACTGATTAAAGGGAAAATACACATGTGTTAACAGTTTTACAGATCTTGAGAATTTAGATACATGTGTGATTTGGGATTTCTTTTTTGATGTTGATGATCATGCTTTCTTTACTTTTCTAGAGCTGCCAAATTGCATCTTCTTCCTGCCACAAAGTTAATTGTGAAATTAATTTAAATCAAGATGCTGTTATAAAATTTCTTGCTTGAAATTTTTCAAATTATATTAAAGAATGTAATAGTTGAGTATCTATACATAATGACTAAGGGTGAAAAAACTTGAATTATCACAGAGAACTTCTTGCTGATCTCTTGACTGGGAGGTCTCTGCTGAAGATCATTTTGATTACAGAAGTAAAACCCAATTTAAGTAAAATTCTCTATGCCTTGCTATGAACCAATAGAGTAACCTAAGGCATGTAGTCACAAACACACACACACAAGCAT
Organism: Apaloderma vittatum; assembly: GCF_000703405.1. NCBI lineage: Eukaryota > Metazoa > Chordata > Aves > Trogoniformes > Trogonidae > Apaloderma > Apaloderma vittatum. The sequence continues at coordinate 32,153 of NW_009700563.1, read as the reverse complement.
CTATCTAGCTATCCACACAACATATGAAGTGCATGTATTTAATTAGGATGTGAAAGAAGCACTTTCACAGGTTTACAATTGAAAATAATTATGAGCACAAGTAAGCAACAAAAAGTGCAAATGACAATGTGGATTTCGGAATGTTGCATTTTTTTTAGGATTCATGAATGCAGAAATCTTTTCATTACCTAGAAAGATTTTGGAGAAAATCTGAAAATACAGAAAATAACAGACTCTACAGTGAAATATTAGAAGAGTTCTGTTCTTTAAATTTATCAAAACGTTGTATATACAATACATTTTGTTAAGAAATGGAAGAAGGAAAGTTATAATGAGAGCCAATCACTGGAGAAGGAAATTAGAAAAATTAAGCTGAGCAATAAGGAAGAAAAAGAACTGCATTTCGTAGCAATTAGGATAACTAGCCATTGAAAAAAACTACTCTAAGTGTTAGTGGGATCACCTTCAGAGACAAGTTTTAACCTCTGTTTGGAAATCCTTCTGAAGGATATGTTGTACTTGAAATGGGAAATAATGCAGCAAATTAACTATAATACATTTTACAGAAGAAATAAGTGATAAGAAATAGATCACAATTGCACTTGCTGTCTTTATTATCTGTGAAGCTATAAAAAAGTTTATGGTACAAACATCTATTAGTAACTTCTAAATTCTTTGAGGTGCAAGCCAAAACCATCCAATTGTCTTTGTCAGACTCAAAGGAACAAATTACAGTAAGATTTCTAGTATACTGGGCACAGTTGTCTTTAGGACACATATACTGGTACCTTCTGCAAGGGAACCATTATTTTCAAGATATACCCTGTGGAATAGGATGCTAGGTGAGTGCACCGATCCAGAATGGCAAATCCAATGTTCCTAGATTCTTTCACTTTTTTATTTTATTCAAGTGGTAACTAAACTACCATGTAAAAAGAAACTCAGCAAATGTCCTCCATGCAGAAATGAAATTCTTTGATGGGGCTTAAACAGGATTGATGGTGCAGCGCTGTGCAGTTAACGTCAGAGAAGATTTACAATAAAAGCACTGGATCGGTTCTATTAATTTATTTTCTTCTTGTTCACACAGGCAAAGTTGATATCCATTCTCAGTTGTGGGAGAGTAGAAGAGGTAGTTGAAACAAGAAAAAAGTGTTTGACTTATCATTTCCTCCTTGTTTTCTTAAAAGAGTACAATATAACCTGGAGCAGCACTATAACGAGGCATGTTACTCTTAATGGTAAAAAGTTTCATCTCCTACTTGCATGTCTCATGGGAGTAAAAAGTATATTTTATGGCTGCTACTTATTAGATACAGTTCTAGAAGGAATTCCTGCATGTCCCATGCAAAACCCACCCATTTAGGGTGTAAGCTAGAAAATACACTTTGCTTTGCTAATACTTTTGTTCTTTCTTGTCAGATTTTTTTTTTCTTACATGCTGAACACCAGACATCACCTCACAATCCTTTTTTATTTTCTACACAGGAGCACAAATCAGGGGGGGAAAAAAAAGGGTCTAGAATAGGCTGGACATCATGAACAATGAATTTTTTTTACCTTTGTCACTTAGTCTTGAAACAAGTGATGTAAATGTTGATCAGTCCTGGTATTGGACCAATGAAACCATTCCTGGAGTTTGTACTTTTAAAAGGCTCATAAAATAAACTCAAATTAAAAAAAAATGTCAGAGAAGAGAGATGTCAAAATGGAGATCAAAATGATTCATTCATATTATCGGGATGAAGAATTGACTTGACTAAAGAATGAAACTTATTTAACTAAGCAGAAGTATAATTTATTGATAAAAGCTGTAAAAGGAATATGAAAGACAGGCAAATTCAGATTAAAAATAAGATGTCCATTTTAGTGGCAATGAACCAGTGGAGCACAATATCAAGGAGGATAAAGGCTTCTTTACAGGTTGATCCTGAATAGACAAGATTTCAGGATTTCTGGAGGATACTTGGAGTTAAGAGGTTTTGAAGCTGGAAGATGCCTGTAGGGTCACCAACTTAACCATGTCTATAGTACAGAATGCCTTCCATTAACTACTCTTTGGAATCGATCATAGTTTTACTTACCCAAAAAAATTTTTTTAAAAAAATAATCTATTTTATTCAGATTTCTAATGATGTAGTTTATCTACTGTAAATTATTCTAATGGTTGCTTTCCTTCGCAGCTGATTCCCAAAACAACACTCTTTTATTGCAGCTGTTTGGGTTTATATATATGTGTGCAGGATAGGGTAGTGGGGTCACTAGACAAATGTCTGGCAAATATTTAAATTTCTTACACAGAACTAGATACTTGAGTTTAGTACATAGATCACATTACCCCAATAATACAAAATATGCTTATTTAGAAAAAAATCCTATTCATTTGTCCTCAAAGACATATTTTTTCATACAGGTAGAAAATTCTATTTAGGTATCTAGCCATAAAAATTCTAAAGGAAAATAGAAAATTCTTTAAAGTGCTTTTGTAATCTGGAAGCATGAAGGACCTTAGGTGGTTACAATTTCCCCCTTTGACTGGCTTAATAGAAAATGTATGTCATTTTATCAGCCCAGGACTAGGCTGGATGACAAGGAGGTCCCAATGAAGAAAGCAGCAGACAAGCACTTAACCTCAGAGTTCTGATCACAGTCCAAAAAAAAAAAAACCAAACAGAAAAGGAGCTGTGCTGCTTCCACTTGGAGCAGGGGAGGGGAGAAGAAGAAAACCTGTTCCATCAAACATTGTTCCTCTGCAGCATGAATGCAGGAGGCAGGAAACACCAGCAGTGCAGGGAGAGATGACAACCAACCAACTACAATCCTCCCAACGCAGAAAACACCAAAGGCCCCAGGGCTTTTCTCAGGGGCCCTTACATCCTGAGCACCATGGGAAGGAATATTGTGATTGCTCCATTCAGGTCACCTTACCCACCCTCTCCTCCCCATAGGCACAGCTGTCACCCTACTCCACTGTGATTGCCACATGTTTCAGGCAGCTCCAGAAAACTTTTATCCTGGTGCTCTCAAACCAGAACAAGAAGCTACTGTGCTAGCAAGCTAGTCTTGGGTGAGGTTTTTCTCCCTTTCTTACACTTGCCAGAGGAATGATTATTTAACTAGCATGTTTGTGTCCAAAATCTGCTCAGTGACTCAGAATAAGCTCTGTTCTGAATGACTGCAGGTTAGGATTGTTACTTAGCGCAAATGTTCATGAGAGTGATTAAAGGAAAAAATAGCTGTGAAACTAGTCTTGAGAGTCAAATTTCTCCTCTTCTGTTTCAAATGCAGTTAATGTTTTGGAGTTATTTTTAATGACTTTGATTCTATTTTAAGTTTTATATATTATGTTCTTTGTCTACTATAGTCTCTCTCATTCTCAGATTTTTACAACAGCTGCCAAGATGCTTATAAAAGATTTGACACTGATAATTTACAATATTCAATTCGAAACCTTTTCAGTGATTTTACCCATGATTGATTCGAACTACCAGAAAGTGTTGCATTTAGAACACTAAAAACATGCACTGTTTCCTTTCCTACTATCAGAGCAAACATCAAGAGATCATCCTTTGTTATTCCCAAGGTATCACTAATTTTAGTGCTCTGAACAAATCTTCCTTGTCTTTAAGAGAGGGTTTGATACAAACTCTCTTTCCTGTAACTTTCTCTGTGTTCAGAAGCTGAGTGCTGTGGATACTTAGATACTGTAAAGCTGTTTGAGTACCCGTAGCATGTGAATTGAATCACAGAATCATGGAATGGCCTAGGCTGGAAGGGACCTTAGAGATCATCTAGTCCAACCTCCCTGTCATGGGCAGGGACGCCTCTCAACTAGATCAGGCTACTCAAGGCCCCCCCCACCCCGCCCTCCACCCCCCCGGGGGGGGGCCCAGCCACAACATCTCTGGACAATTTTTTCCAAAGTCTTGCCACCCTCATACTGAAGAACTTCTTCCTAAGATCCAGTCTAAATCTATTCTCCTTGAACTTAAACCCATTTCCCCTTGTCCTATCACTGGACACTCTTGTAAAAAGTCCCTCCCCAGCCTTCCTGTAGGTTCCCTTCAGTTATTGGAAGGCAGCTATTAGGTCCCCCCGAAGTCTTCTCTTTTCCAGACTGAACAATCCCAGCCTGTCCTCATAGCAGAGGTGCTCCAGCCCTTGGATCATCCCTGTGGCCCTCCTCTGAACATGCCCCAACAGATCCGTGTCCCTCTAATGATGGGGGCACCAAAACTGGACACAGTATTCGAGGTGGAGTCTCACAAGAGCAGAGTATAGGGGGAGACTCACCTCTCTTGACCTGCTGACCACGCTTCTCTTGATACATGCTTATGACATTCAGGCTGAAGTTCCATCTATATTTCATAGATAGAGGCTTGAGAAACTAATATCCTACTCTCTAGTGCGATTTGGTTGTTCGTAGCAGACACCATCTAATATCTACTATCTTACAATTCATATATTAAAATACACAAGATGGCTCGTTCTGAGCTATCAGAGATTCAGAAGTAGATAATGTCATAACTGACATAGAATGACTCTCCCAATTAAATCTCTTTAAAGGGTTCATACCTATTGATTTTTATGCCAAGTCACACAGATAATGTCTCTAAGTTCTAATACTAATACTAAACATACGTTATACCTATATTCATACGTGAGAAATTCCAATGCACCTTATCTCTTACCCAGGGTCATGTTTTTTAATGAATAGTATTTAAATGCTTGATAGTGGTGTTTTCGTTTGGTGGTGTTTTTTTCTTTTTCAGTTTGAACTCTTTGGTGTCTGTCAACTAATTCTTTTCTCCATACCTTTGTTGCCATAAGGACAGCAGAATAGATTTTACTGTCTTAAGAGCGGTACTTCAGTCTTTCAAAGAATACTGCTTCAAGGATGGTAAGGGGCAATGAAGAAATTTTCCATCCAGTTAGTGGAAAACATAATAAGATAGTGTGTACCTGGAGATAGCAAGTAGACCATTGTTTAGAAGATTTTAACAGCTGTTTGTCCTTGGGAGACCTTAGGAACCAGACCTAAGCAGAGCTTTTCTAGTTAAAACTCTCATTATGGAGATTAGAGAGTACCAAAACATCAAAAATTGTTTATGAAATGCTGAAAGTGAGCCAAAATTAAATGTGGCAGTAGTAGATGGCAACCAGCAACTCAATTTAGAGTGCCAAAACCTCTCCTCCCCACACCCGCAGGGAGCATGTGTGCTGATTTACATGAGAAGTGAAACTATTTTTAATATACCAAATCAATGATGATTTAACTGTTATCACTAACTTATTGCTTATGCTAATAAATTACAAAATAAATGTCTTGCAGTTTTTTGATGTGGTATGCTAGTTTCATCCAGCATCCAAACTTGGCGAACTTTGCTAATAAACCAATGTCAACTTTCTAAACTATCATTTGGTTTAGATAGTTCTTTAAAGTTTTTGCTTTTGGCAACACCTTAAATCTCTGCTGAGCGTATGTTCAATTGTTTAACACAAAACATGTAATGGTTTGATGAATGACAAGGGGAAACAGATTAAATTTAATAGTTTCTTATACACATGGAGCATCTAAGGATCTCTATCATGATCTCTGTAAGTAACTTGAGTAGTAGTCAGTCATTTTCCATACAGAAGGTTAATGTAATTTACCTTTCATTCAGCCCACCGCTGTAGTTTCTTTTTGTGGCTTAAGCAAATTTTGGTCAGTGTATAAGTTAGTTATAGTGGAAGCAGTTTGCTAAAAATCTGGAAGATTTTTGGTTTGGTTTAAACTTCTAAATTTTACTCTGTTCCTTGTGTTGCAGTCCTC
>NW_009700563.1:0-26327 GCF_000703405.1 Apaloderma vittatum | reverse complement strand
AGGAATGTGAGTTAACAGATATTTTTGGAGTCCCATTTTTCATGAGAAATGTCCTTGTTAGACAGTGAGAGAAGAAATTCTGTGAGATGAAGACAGAGCTACAGCCAGTTGTCTGACCATGTGGATGAGGGATCCAGAAATCACAGGATAGGGATGAGGGGTCTACTACCTCTATTTCTGTAAAACATCAGCTAAGAATATTTGGTTTATGACTTTCAGATATAATCTTTCATAGGAACTACTTCATGAAAACCTTACTCAGAAAGTTATAAATTTATAAATTAGAAAATTAATTCCTAGCTCTTATCAATTTAGAACATACAGAAACTTAAGATGTAATATTTATAATTAAATAAACCACTGGCAAGACATACTTCCTACCTACTAACGCTCACAGGCATCTTATTGAAAGCCTCAATGTTTTTTTTCAGAACCTTAAATAATAGAGGAGACTAGTGAATTTCATCTTAGTGTTTATTTATAATGAACACTAAGTGCTATTAATATATATCATCAATTCAGAAGTTCAATTTTTTGAGCAAATGAGTTATTTTGGACTTTAGCATTTTTCTTTGTTGACAACACTGGCCTTTACCAAACAAGCAACTTCATTCAAATGAAAATAAATATTTGGCTGTTACAGTCACAGCAAAGAGACTCTGACTTACTGAGGACAAAGAACTTTTGATTTTAACTCTTTGTTGGTGGTGAACATTTTATGCTATTGATAAATAAAATTTAAGATCTGAGTGGGAAGAGATGACCACATCCTGGAGCAGACAATCACAGAATGGCTTAGATTCAAAGGGACCTTAAAGATGATTTATTTTCAACACACTTGCCATGGGAAGGCAGTCAATGTCCAAGTGGAGATCAGTGATGAGTGGTATTTCTCAGGGGTTGGTATTGGGACCAGAGTTGTTTAACATCTTTGTCAGAGACATGGACAGTGGAATTTAGTGTACCCTCAGCAAGTCTGACAATGACACCAAGCTGTGTGGTGTAGCTGACATGCTGAAGGGAAGAGATGCCATGCAGAGGGACCTTGACAGGCTTGAAAGGTGGGCCTCTGTAAACCTCCTGAAGTTCAGCAAGGCCAAGTGCAAGGTCCTGTACCTGGGCTGGGACAATCCCAAGCACAAATGCAGTCTGAGTGACAAGTGAACTGAGAGCAGTCCTGCAGAGAAGGAGTTGGGGATGTTGGTGGATGAGAAACTGAATTTGAGTTGGCAATGTGTGCTTGCAGCCCAGAAAGCCAATTGCATCCTGGGCTGCATTAAAAGACATGTGGCCATCAGGTCACAGGGTTGGAGCTACTCCTGTATGAGGACAGGGTGAGATAATTGGGGCTGTTCAGCTTGGAGAAGAGAAGGCTCCATGGAGACCCTATTGGAGCCTTCCAGTAGCTGGAAGGGGGCCTTCGGGAAAGAAAAAGAGGGACTTTTTGTCAGACAGTGTAGTGATAAGTCAAGGGATAATGGCTCTTCTGAATTGATAGAACACCACTGGGTCAGGTAAAGGAGCTAACAACCTGTGGCAAGTCAACATCCTGTCCTTCACAGCAGCAGTCAAGAACATGTGCATCATCATGTTGACTGGATCTTTCCCATGTCAGTAGAATGTGTCACACATCAGCCTGTCTCCATTGTTGTGCTTGCCCATGGTCAAGGTTGGCCTGGGGATCATCCTCCCCCCACTCTTGTATCTCAGCCCAGATGTGGGCTGTGGCTTTTCATGATTTCTTATGAAATGTTCTTCTGTCACTTAGCCCATGCCTTATTTGTCTACTACAGGGATCATGAAGTGCCTAGTGAGGGCATGAGGGGAAGAGACATAGAAGCAAAAAAGAAATGTTCAGGCTCATCTCAAGGAACTGCCCACTGGGACAGTCAGAGTCACAAGCCAGAGCAGCTCACTGATTCGAAAGGGAGGACAGACGAAGTGCTAAAATACTGCCTACTGAAGTCATGTCTGCCACGTTTTGTTGACTCTACCTAAGAGTAGGATATCTGGAATTGCCTTGAAATTATCCACACAAATGTACAGACACAGTGGCGATCACTGTAGGGCACTGAATCAGAGATGTGGAATGAATAACTGATCGTGTGAGTGTGTGTGTGTCTGCACTGATGGGAGGACAAGTTCAAGGGCCAAAAGGTCCCATCCATAGCTTTTTCCCAAACCCAAAGTGAATTCTGCAGGAACAGAAATATGTAGTTGGTAGTAACTCATTTAGTGGGTTTCATTCAGGAAATGTGAGTTTCTTTACTGACACTGTTATTTTTTAGTGTTTTTTCTCCTTTCCCACAGAGCTCTAGGCTTCATGTATGAGAAGGGGGACTGAAAATATTTGCAATCACTTAGAACAAGGGGAGCTAAGAAGTATGAAAGGGCAGAAAAGGTGAAAGATACACAGCAGATTGTTATTTAGAAGCATTTTAACATGCTATCTATAAAATAACTCATGTGAGCACTACATAACCTGAAAATATTCTTGCTCAGGTCCAAAACTGTATGTAATTTTATTATGTGTGCAATTTTATACTCTGACCAAATATTCCCAGAGGGCCAGAGTTCAAGCATTAATCTAAGGCCTAAGTGAACTTGAGACATTTTTTTTGTGGATGGAAAACATTTAGGACACTTTCTGGAGTTCAAAAGCATAGACTCCGTAAATGCAATCAGAAGTACATTAAGATTGTTTGTGCACAAAATGCTCTTTGGATTATATCCTGAGGCAGAACTACTCAGAAGCAGGCAAGAAAACTAAACACAGGTCATGCTCTTTGAATGCTAAAGTTAAGCCGAGTATCCTTACAGTGCCATTATGTGTCTACAGAAATAAAGAAAACAAAAATGCACATTACTACTTCTTGGCATTCTTCAAGTCTATACTACAATGGGTTGCATTTCTGTAAGTAGAAGAAATGGCCATTGAAGTAATTAATTAAAAAAAAAAGATAGTTTATCAAGATGTATTAATAGGTATCCTTATGTTTGTCCTTTCTGCTGCTGAACAAGAACCTTTGTTCTCTGATCCATTAATCCTACAGTGACTACTTTAAATGTTGAAGGTATCAGAGAAAACACCCTGTGTATTTTTCCCTCACACAAGCACATATCTGATTGGATTCTCAGGGCCTGGATTTGCTGCCTGTACCTGTAAGAGGAGATTGAATGTGTCAAAGTCTGTCCTCTGGACAGCCTGGGACAGAATGGTCTGCACCTTCTCTTAGCTTCTAAGTTGAAAACCATGTCCAAATTACCTCTTTGAAGTTTCCTGTGTCTAACTCCTAAACAACACTGGGGAATTGTTTTCTGCAATGTAAAACCAAGCTAGGTATGTCTAACAATTTATATAGGATAGAGGATTGCAAGCTAGCATTCAATATAGGTGTAGAGGCGTGCTTTCCAAGTCAGCTCTGTTGCCTCCTCTTGGCTGCTTGAATGAGATTGGGAGTTTTGACTTAGGCTGTCCCACTATGGACACAGAAGAGGACATGGTGCGGCCTGAGTTTGTGCTGTGTGCAGGATCAAATGGGCCGCACAGTGGGGTACTAATGTATTAGAGGACTTGAGTACCAATGTCTGTCTGTTGTACTTCCAAATTTACCACAGAAAAAACTAAGAAATAATTTATATCTCATGCTTATTAGAATTTCCCTTTTTTTAGTTTCGTCTTCACACAAGTCTTCAGCTCTCAGTCCAGGACTCCCCGGTTTGAATATATAAAGAGATATCCAGCAGGTCAGTGTGCAGATTCCTTTCAGGCTGCTTGTTTGAGCAAATGCTTACTTAGACCTCCTCTCTTTTTTTGGTCGAATATTCTTTAGTAGTTTTTTTTCCTTTAAATAAGTATAGCAAGCTTCAAAACTGCCTCCATTTCTAACCTGAAAAGTAATAGGTAATGAAAGGCTTTACTCACAAATTTTAGTGTGTTACAGACTGAAGCAGAGTATTTCCAGGAGGAAAACTAAGAAAGTAAATGAACAAATTTGTTTGAACAGTGTAAAAGGTAATTCAGGAATGTGATTATCTTTATCTTTGGGATTAAATTGTCAACTTTCACTTTTCAAATGACTCTAAATAGATTTCAAATAGATGTCAAATAAATTTAAATAGATTTTTTTTTTTTCAATAGTGATTTTCTATTCACCTTCCTCCACTTCTGGGAGGAGAAGGATTATTTAAAAAAATAATTGAAATTTCTGACCTGGCCAGAAGACCCTGATTAAGAAACTTCTCCTCCCCCCTTAACATCAGAGAGCTTATTTTTTTTATAGCTAAATGTGTCACGGCTATTAAATGCTCAGTTCTGTTTTCCCGTACTGATTTACACACAGCAAACATTAGACCAGAAAATACTCTGGTAGAATAAAGATATCTGAGCAAAAGAACTTCTTTAATTTTCAAAATGCATATCATATCAACTTTATATGCTGACTGACAAAGGCATAGAGCACAAGAAGCATTAATATTAGCTGTCTATCCTGAAGACATTTACAACTGAAGTAGTGATCTGAGAAGAACTTGCAGGGCTGTTGGGATGTGAGTCATTTTGGGATTGTTTTTTCTTGACATCTAGATTATGTGTTCCTATGCCCACTATAAAGGAACCTAAGTCACTATCTGAAATGAAGACATCTATCTAATGACTGTCTGTCTGTCACTGAATCCCGAAACAATATGGTCCTAGCTCATTAAGTAACATGAAAGTCAGAAATATAAGCATTGTTATAATGGGAAGACTCAAAGTAGCAAACTCCACTTTTCCTTTTCACTTTTTCTTCTAAATTTTTACTTTGCAACTGTAATATTTCATTTTTATTTTTAATTTACTGAAATATGAGAACAACTCTTTTTTTCTCTTAATGCAGTAGAGTAGCATTGGTTATTGCAAAAAATAGTACTATTACCTGACATAAGGAGTATTCTTTGGTAAGAGAAAGACACTTTGCATTTACTCTAGACTTTTAATTCTGAGCCTTACTCTGTTTTTTAAAGGGAAAGCACAGAAATCTCCATTCGCTGTTTGTTGGTTTGGTTCACACATTAACTGATGCACACAAAGTAGCCTCAATCCACAGGCCTGATGGGGACATTCCTCCCAGAAGATCACATTATAACTACTCTGAAATAAAACCCATGGAGCACACAGGGCCTGAGCTGCAAAGCTTTCAGCATGCTGGTACACTCCTGTTTCACTGAATTACTTCTCAGCGTGGACACATTTGATTCTGTCACATGGAAATTAATACATATTGGGGAGGGGGGATGCGTAGGTTGATTTTGTTTTGTTTTTTGAAGTAAGCGATCTGCCACTGTAGTGATAGATTTTGCAAAGTTATTTCAGTGAATTGACATAGTAATAAACCGTGTTACAAAAACAGAAGGATTTTTGGCAGTTTGTATCTTGGAAAGATTACATATTATCCTACTGCAAACATTGCTCTAAGTCTGCCTGATACATTGGAACAATTAGCAGTCCTAAAAAGAAGATAATGGTCATAGTTTTACAGCTTTAGAATAGTACATTGCTTTAAACTTTGGTCTTAGATGTTTTGGTTTACGCAGTAATTAAGATGAAAGAGTATTTTGAATACCAGATGCATACACAGAACCGTATAAATTAGCTGCTTTATTACACTGGTAATGCAACTGGCAGCACGTTTGCCTCTTACATAAATATAGAGAAGGCGATCAGTTCATACTGCCGAGGAGTTTTAAGGGTGCGTCTACCTTCGTAGTTGCATTTCTTTCTAGATGTTCTGAAAGATGAAAAATTTTCTCATAGAAGAAATTATTAATACAGCTAATGCAGTTAGTAATGTGCTACGCTTTGTATATGTACTTATAACATCTACATACAGCAATGATCTTTTTAAAATGAAAAAAATGTGATTGTATAATTCATCCTTTATTAATAATAACCTTTGCTGCTCTCGTTTTAGTTCTGTCACTGTTAATGTTTGGAATGAAAGAGCTCTTCTCTTAGAGAAGTTAAAACTTGAAACAATATGGCAAATTCAGACATATATGCATTTTTTTCTATAATAGGCAACGTCAAATAGCAGCATTTAGCAGGTGCCATGAAGAGTGTTCATACAATTCCACTCACCTTGCCTCAGAGCAGCTTCTGATGACTTTCACAGTAATAGAGGCTGCTGAAGAGTAAAGAAAGCTCAGTTCCTTTTTCAGGTGGTTGATTTGACACCCAAGCCTGTAGATAACAGCACAACAGATCTGAACTAGCTTTTAATTTTAGATGACTTCTAGTCTTCCAGTAAGCAATGAAACTTTTTGCTTTAGTATAATTTTTTTGGTTGATTTTGTTTTTAAGGGACAGTTTTTAAGGGACATTTCTTTCTCGGGCTGCTTATACTTTCGAATATACCTGACAGACAAAAATGGACCATGGCCATTCTTCCTCCTAACTAAAAGGGTTGGAAATCTTCATGCCTTCCAGTACTTCAAGGTTTATGCCTATATAACTGCGTATTCCAAGTATATAGTTTATATACTCAATAGAGTTGAAAGAAGAAAAAATATGAGCAATTAGGAATAAGAAATGTCAGCAGAAAGTTTGACAGAGAGACCTGGAAGGCTGAGCTTGGAAACAGAGGTGTTGATTTCAATGAACTTCAGGCAAGGATAGATTTCGGTCTTCTGGCAGATATAGGAATGTAATACAGAACTTCTTTTTCCCTATGATCTTCCTTGTGAGTAGTTACGAATTTACCTATTTAAAGACAATATAAATAAGCCTTCCTTCTTTTGAATTCAGCCAGTAGTTAAATATCTGCAGCAAAATCTTAATTTTAACCAGCAATCTTATGTGCTTGAAAGGCAGAAAATGTGCTAATGATGCTGTATCCCAGATATGGCCCCTTCAGTCTTGAGTGCAAAACAAAATGATATCTTAGTGGACTGCAAATATGTGATCCTGTTCAATAAATCCTTTATAGAATCAGCTTAAAGGAATGAAGTATATTCTTACTCTGTTTTGGTGTATTGTCACTCTTTGTTTATAAGCATGAACTGCTAAATAATAAAAGCTCTTTGAAATTTTAGGCTGAAAAGCCATCCTTTGATTTCATTGCTAAATGCTATGAGTTTGACTGACAGAATACCGGGGAGGTGGAAAGAAGTAATGAAGTGTTTATATTCTGTTACACTGCCTTCAAAAATTATTAATAGGACATTTAGTGAGAGTCTCTAACTGGTGTTCAATTCAATTCAACTGTCTTACAATTGATAGCACTGTCAATGTATTATTAGAGCCAAGGAATTTTTATTTTTAACAGAAGCAAAATCTAATCACAAGAGTGGCCCAAAAATATCATGAGGTGCAAAATACTCTCACACACCTTAATTATTGAAATTTAAGCTCAGTGAGGAAATTAATTACAGCTAGTTTAATGAGGTGCTAACATTGTAGTATTCATCCTACTTTCACTCCAAAAATTTACAGCAAGAGAATCTATTAATGTTATTTGCAATATACTGATAATATACATCCTCTGTTTGCATTTCTCCTTAAGACTGTTGCTAATTAATTTTAAATATCATTAAACAGGACAGTGATTTTCAGTTATGGATTCATCTTTATTGTTGTTAATTATTTAAGCAAAACTGACAATATTTTTCTTGTTCTTTCTTTACACGTGTGTTCGGTTCTGAATATCAGTGCTTCTTGCAGAGCCGGGGCATCTACTGAGGCAGAATCATTTTCATTTCTATACCTGAGACTGATCTGGTGATAACAGATACAGCCTCCTACTTTTCAAACCTAATATTATCAGGATGAAGCAGTAGACCCGGTTAAGTCAATACATTAACATTTTAAGCCATGTAAAGTTACTATATGATCCATTATGCATATAACGCCTGTCAACATCTCAGTCTAAAATGTGAACTAAGGTTTCTGCAGTGTTTGTTTGGGAACTTGTTCAATTTGGGATTTTTTTCCCCTAAATTACTTAGTTGTTAGATTAACTGTCAATATCATAGTAAATTGAAATGGGAGATATACAGAGGTGGGGTAAGTGAGATATAAATATAGATTGCTTGCAGATATTAATTGCTCAACTGATTTAACTACTACTGGTAGGGAATGGATACATGTAACTTGTATTTCCTCTCAAAATAATGAATAATTGTTTTTAAACTGAAGGCTCTGATACTGGAATCACTAAGCTGTATTCAGTCTCCTGTTAACTTTATACTTCTTTCATGATTATGTAGTATATTCACATAGTAACTTAAATGCATACCCTCCATTGCAGATTCCTAAACCAAGATTTAGGCATCACTGAGATCCCTGAAACTCTCTGCTCTTAAACTGCCTGTATATGATATCTTAAGGGCTACAAAGGTGTTAAGCACCCAAATAGTCTAACTTCCACTTGTATTTTTATTATCTTCAGCAGGCGTGAGCCCTTCTGATACTGGACAAAAACACAGATACCCAACCTTGACTTTCACACATGATTTAGCCTGAGGCTCCAGAAACTTTAAAAATTACACTTTCAGTTACCGACAGTACCTTTTGCAACTGTTTTTAAAGTGGTGGTTTTTCCCCTAGGTAGTGGAAGGGGACGTCCATTCCTTAAGCTGGAAATACCGATTTCAGTTAGCAGGAAATATTTTTAGGTGGGAAGAATACACATTGTCTCTAGCTTTGCAGACTAAAGACTACATTAGGGTTGGATAAGATGGGAAAAAAAAAATCTATTTGGAATAGAGCAATGAGAGGAGTCTAAGAAATGCAGATACATACAGTATATGTCCTCAGACAGAGGATCAGGTTTCCCAAATGAACACTCCAACTCAGCCAACAACCTGTAATGATGCTCACTTTTTCTTCAGCCTAGTGAACACGCTAGTGATACATCTACTCAGTGCGTGTGTGTTTCACAAAACCCATTGAATCACAGGCTTTGTGAAAGATGGCAGTGTGCTGCTTCAGGTCTTCAAAAATAGGGGGAAAAGATATGTGGCTGAACTGTGTCCCGATCTAGAGTAGATGCATTTCCTCAGCTTTTGCTATTGATTAGTTTAGGTACATAATTTTTTTTCAGTCTATTAGAGTCTGTGAATGTTTTTCTTTCATATAGTTTACTTTTTCCCCACCATTTCTAGCAACTTGACCACCAAATTTCAGGCAGAAGATTTCATCTGATAATAAAAGTGCCAAATTGTTTGCCACCAAAACATTTACCAGTGTAACACTGGTACACTTGTAGAAATTCTCTTAACTTATTATTTCATTTAGTTTCCCTCCTGTTACAGAAAGTAACTGAGACAGTACGAAAATACGGTATTAGGAAACAGTAGCTAGAGAGAAATAAAATATCTTGTTCTAAATGCATTGTGTTTCTTTATTCTGGCATCATGGAGGATTAAAGAACCCTTTGCATAGACTCATGACTAAATTGATAATTTTTTTTTGCTATAATTTGTATTATTCACTTTATTTAAAGCAAGCAACTTGAAAAATAGAGATGCTGTCTTACAGTTAAAACCTGCAAAGTACAGATTGTTGTCTAAGGACTGCTCGATTCCTACTCACTTCAAAGGGAACTGAAATCTCTCAGCTTCACACTGATTCCTCAGTTCTTATGTGATTTTTTTTAAGCTGTCTAAGATCCTAATTCTCATGAGAACAATTAAACTTAAATAGACTTACGTATCTGGAGTTCAGGCTAAAGTCTGGTTCCAACTTACAGTAAATAAGAACATTTATCTTTTCCTCAAGGAAAAAAAAAATCAGATACCTCTTCCAGTGATTTATATATTTCAGCCCTGCTCTTCACTAACCACTATAAAAAATACTTCCGTGTTTTTAAGAAAATGCTTCTGGACTTTCTCATCATAGGTTTTATTGCTGTCTCTGATGGAGATACATTTTAACTATGAAATTAATGCATAACAACATTGAAATGTATCTCAAGTTACTTTCTTATCAAACATAACAGAAAGCAATGGAACTGGGAATAATGAAATTGTGATCGTCAGCGTTTTTGAGGTTTCAAATGCAGATGCTCTTAGAAACAATTTGTGCCCAAACAATTCCATCCAAATTACTGTATAGCACACAACTGTAATAGATGTAAGTCCATTCAAGTCAATAATTTCATTGGATGAATTTGACTTATTCTGTATATGATTTCAATTTTCTAAAATTTCTATTGTTTGACAGTCTTTACATAGCTTCTAACATTATTACATTTCCTTCCTAAGGGATATAAGTAGGTTGAATGCTTTGTTTCCTTTGAAGAGAAGTAATGCAGCAGGTGATTGCTCTTTTTCCTTAATAGTCTTCCTTTTTAAAATTATCCTAACCTAAAATGTTTGGTTTCTTAGATATTTTAAGTATAGATTCTTTGAGTATAGTGTAACAAAAGAAAACAATGGCAATTTTTTAATACAGTGGAACACTTTCTGCTCAGGGCAGAACAGCCAGAGGAAACTAAACTTTATTTTTAGCATAAATCTTTCACGTAAGTTTGCTCTTTTTTTTTTTTCTATGAAGGAAATTCCCTGAAGAAAAAACATGAAATCTACTAAAATTTTTATGCCTATGTAAAATGCAGTGGCTTACCTTGTGCTGTTAACTTAGCATGATGCAGCCAGAGGCAAGATTTCAGCCAGACCTCAGTTGAATAATATAAGATTGAAAAAATTCAGTACCTAGTTTTATGCAAGCTTTATGTGTAGACTGCTAGAGAAACAAAAGGTCATCACTGAATAATTATATTACTCCAAGTAGGATTTAATTACTTTGTAGATGCAGAAGACTATCTGATATCCTACCAATTTTCAGTTGCTTTTAACAGACCTTCAAGAGTAGGATAAATGAAAAAATAGTCATGGTTATGTCACAAAAGCAAATAATGTTCATTTCTATTTCAGTGGAAACAGAATTCAGTCTTTTTAAATATCAGAATAAAATATGAACTATTACTAGACAAGAAAATTAAAATTTTAGTTTATCTGTTAGTCCCTGTCCATATTTAGAACATGGGACAAAATTTAGTAAAGTTAGTGCAGGAAGGAAAAGAAACCAAAATCTAATTTCCTGACTAAATTCATGTCCTCTGTTGTTTTACTTCTCTGTCTTCTGCTTTCCATGAGATGACTTGGAAGAATGACATAGAAGGCAGGCAGACTAGGAATATGGCTACTTCTTGCAACCCTTGTTTCTTTGGGCAGGAAATCATCTGGAAAAAGTATTATGTCCTGCCTGAGTAGTTCCAGTTACACACTGAGTGGTGCAGAAACAGGTTTCAATTGAACCGCACACAGAACTAAAGATAAATATGTGCATGAGGTTGGAAGGACAGGACATAAAACTTTTCTAGCTACCAACACGAAGAAGAGCTTACAGTTTGACAACATCATTTTGTTTCCAATACATCTGTAAGTGAAAAGCTGTTATTCACTTAATGAAACAGTGCAGAGAACAAGTGACTATAACCAACATGTTCGTTGTTTTAAGTTGGAAAGAGAAGTTCAGAAAACTGTTACCTTTTTGGATAGAAATCCTTGAAATGGACACTTGCCTGTAGGGTAATTTCTAGCATGAACTAAAATAAAACAGACTCCAGAATGTGTCCCTTGTGCTGATGAGCCTGCTGCAACAGAAAACGGCATATTAGTTGTCCTAAATACAAGAAAACATCATACCCAGGGCTACAATTTATGAGGCAGTATTTAGATAGATTAGAAAAGTTCATGATACTTTTGGCTAGATGACATTTAAAGTGATATTTCATTAATTATGACAAGGTCGACATTCCCATGACTATTTTTTTGTGTGTTTTCTTTTTTTTCCAGGCTCTGGATATGAATAGAAAAAAGTGGAAGACAGATGATCTAGGACAACCTAGTTTCCTGGCTATTGGAAGTGAAAAATACATGTAGCTATATCTAATCTGTAGGGATTTTCTTGGGTTTTTTAAAGTACAAAACTGCCATGTATAATCAGTGTCTGAATCAGTGGCTATTCTTTCTTTGTAAAGGTAGAATGACTTTGAAATGCATCCTCCTCACATTCCCTTATTTGTCTGCTCTGGGCAGGCATTTATGGTTCAATGGGAACTGGATCAAGAGGGAGTCTGAGTTCAAATCAGTTAGGCTTTCTGCTGTCCAAACCAGCATATTTATCTTCTTTTACAGTGTTCAGCTGAAGCCATCTCTGGCTCTTTATCTTTCCTGCTGGAGCTTTTCCCTGAGCATCTAGTTGTAAAAAGCATTAAGGTCACACAATCCAGCTGAAGACCAGTACCACCAGTGGTGAAGCACCTTATCATGCTGTTTCCATGCACACCTTTGAAAATCTGAT
Organism: Apaloderma vittatum; assembly: GCF_000703405.1. Classification (NCBI taxonomy): domain Eukaryota; kingdom Metazoa; phylum Chordata; class Aves; order Trogoniformes; family Trogonidae; genus Apaloderma; species Apaloderma vittatum. The sequence goes on along the minus strand of NW_009700563.1, from coordinate 13,981 downwards.
GAATTTTTCTTCAGAGTAACAGCTGAGGAGCCCTGGGAATTACTTTTTTGGAAATATGATCAGACATAAACTTATATGTATGAAAAATGGTTCAGAAAACCTAGTTGCTGAAAGCATAATATAGAAGTAAAACCAAAAGATTGAAATTCAGGAGCTAAATCCAAATCATCCATTAATTCCTCTAAACCGCAGCCAACACTTGAAGTTTTAAAAAGTTATAAAACCATTAAGAAAATGTTTTTTGTTGGAGAAGGATAAGAGGTGAAAACTGGAAAGAATCTCTTAACAATATAATTTTTTCATTTGTCATTTTATCTAATTACTGATGAGAGTTTTTGCAAGGAAAGAGACTTAACAAGGATGTGTAGATTCTTCAAATCTGAAGGAATCTGCAGTAAGATTCTTCCTGGCAACTTTACAAGTAGTTAAGCACTGGAGCACATAAGGAACAATTGTCCCTATCTTTTCCAGACTCGTTTTCCACCTGACATGGTCAATACCAGAAAGGTGTCCATTAAAGCTTGAAGACTTGCAGGGCAAATAGTGTAGAAGTAACCAGGCCTTATTTATACTGTTACCTTTCAACAAGGAAAACTGAATTTCAGTGAGTATATTTACCTGTACAATTTCTGTAATATAAAAGAAATAAATACAGACAGAATTAAATGGCTGAGTTGCACAGTCACAAAATGTCTCATATAAATTGGAGCACGTTCTTCTATTGATCAATCTCAATGACAGAGAGCACCAAAAACCCCTAATGTTTCCTTTTTCCTAGTGAGTTTGTTCCCTTACGTTATGGCTTATCATTAATCTTCATTTTTGATTCTAGACACCAAATGAGTATTTTTAAGTGTTATGTAGGCAACCTGTGTGTGTATAAGTAGAGGTTGATGGGGAAGGGAGAATTTCATTTGAATGCTGATGTAAGATCTTTGATCACTTCTACACTTCAGTCACAGAATACAAATAGGAACAGCCAACCTCCTCTCAGACCAGAATTATACAAAGTACATAAATCAACTGCATCAGAGAGTGCATTTACTGAAATTATTAATACTGTGGTTGCAAACCACACAGGCCAGGTTGCTCTGTGATGTACATTAATCAGATTCTTATGGTAATTCAAGAACTCAATGCAGTTCTGATACTTTCCTGGCGTCAGCTAAGTCACTGTATTTTTAGTCCCTAAACATATCCAATTGTATTAGGTTTACGTGGTCAGGTTTCAGTAATGGAGGGTGTTACAGAGTCACATAGTCATCAGGGTTGGAAGGGACCTCTAGAGAACATCTAGTCCAGCCCACTCTACAGGTTTGCCTAGAGCACATCCCACAGGATTGCATCCAAGCAGGTTTTGAATGTCTCTAGAGAATGAGACTCTACAACCTCCCTGGACAGCCTATTCGTGCTCTGTCACCCTCACGTTAAAGAAGTTCTTCCTCATATTCAGATGAATCTTCCTGTGTTCCAGCTTGTGCCTGTTGCCTCTCGTCCTGTCATTGGGCACTACTGAAAGAGTCTGGCTCCATCCTCCCTACGTACACCCTTTAGATATTTATAGATGTTCATAAGGTCTCCTCTCAGCCTTCTCATTTCCAGACTAAATAGTCCCAGCTCCTTCAACCTTTCCTCACAAGAGACATGCTCCAATGACAGGAGTGTCTTCTGTGAGAAGCTGTTAGAAACTTACATTATGTCTGATGGAGCCAGTGTCAGCCAACTCCAACACTGCTGGCCAAAGCCAAATCCATCAGCAACATCCTTGTGATAACATATTTATCAAGGAGGAAAGAACCCTGTGCAAGCAGCAATTGCAACCAGAGAGAGAACGGAGAATATGTACCTGAAGGAGTCTGCATCCCCATGGGAAGGACCCATGGTGGAGCAGTTAATGAAGAACTGCAGCCCATGGGAAGAACTCTTTTGAGGAAGTTCACAGACAATTGTCTTCCATAGGAGGGATCTCATGCTGTAGCAGGGAAGAGTGTGAGGAGTTCTGCCCCCGAGGAGAACAGAGCAGTAGAGACTATGACAAACTGACCACAGCTCCCATTTGCTGAAGACCTGTGCCATTTATGGGGAGGAGGTAGGGAATTTGAGATTAAAGCTGAGTCCTGGAAGATGGGAGGGGTGGGGGGAAGGTGTTTTAAAATCCAATTTTATTTCTCATTGCCCTATTCTGATTTGACTGGTAATAAATTAAACTTATTTCCCAAAACTGAGTCTGTTTCACCCGTAATGGTAATTGCTGAGTGATCTCCCTGTCCTTATTTCAACCCATGAGCCTTTTGTTATATTTTCTCTCCCTTGTCCAGCTGAGGAGGGGAGTGATAGAGAAGCTTTGCTGGGCACCTGGTGTGAAGTCAGGGTTAACCGATCACATGAATATACATACTAATGATTCAAATTAAGAGAAATTTTGCCCAAGGCAACATTGTAGGCAGTTTACTTTATGACACGAAATAGCAGAAACAATTTTCATTTTAAGCAGATGTGCCTGGAAACTCAAGGTATCGACAACTTCACGAAAAAATTTGCTGAAAGAATTCACCTGTCTATTTCTGTTTGGTTCAGATTTTCTGCTATGCTCATGTCTTTGGTCTCTCCTAATCACTTACCTTGACCACCATGATTTTCCAGCTCTGGGTCTCACCTTGTCATGCTGACATTTTCAGTGACATGGACCTATCTTGTCCTCACAAGCCATCTCATTTTCTCAAAGAATCAAGCAGGTTCACAGGGGCAGTACCGATGACATGTGCTCAAGAGAGTAAAAAAAAGAGCAGTATGATTCATTCACATCCAGTGTGCACCCAGCAAACTAATTGTCAGATTACACAAGTAGGAAATTCAATGTACTTTTTACAAAGAAGAACAAAACTGTCATGAATCAGGGTGCTTTGCAAGTGAGAGACTTCTGCATGCTGCTGTTTTAAGGGAATACTGAGACTGTGATTCCCAAATCAGTATCCATTAAACAGATTCTTAAGCTATACTGTAGCTTCTAGTTTTAATGAAATAGTATTTTGATTTTACATTCTTTTGGAGCTGGGCACTTCCATTATTTGAGCTTTTCTAATTTTGAAGCTGAACAAAAGGAAAAAAATATTTTATAACTAGTAATAATTCTGCAGATTTTTTTGTCTGTGTGTGAGTTAAAATGCTTGTACGTAATATCTCTGACAAAAACTGTGCTGTTGTGTTACAATGAACATACGAAGAAAATAATGTCTCAGTGCTCTGTGTTCTTTAAACTGCATTTTTTACCTACAACTCTTAAATATGTTCTGTGTACCTGAAAGAAGTGCAACTTTTGACAAGGATGCAGATCTTGGGAACCTTGTCCTTCATGTCCCAAAGTGTTTTGAATAAGAAATAAAGGCGATTAGAGCACAATGACTTCTCATCATTAGCATTTTTATGAATTGTTGGGTTAGTTTCCCTTATATACAGTTACCAAAAAGAGTGTCAGAGGGATGAGGGGATCTATATTCATGACATGTCCTGTTGTGTCTTGCTCACGTGGGTGCCAGAGAGTGTGCAGGCTCTCAGACCCCCGATGTTTGAGGCAGTTCTTTCAGCAGTGGTAATGGGAGGAAAATCTGGATGATGATCACCTTTAGATACCTCTGGATGGAATGTGGATTTCAGCCAGCATTAAGTATTTGGTCGCACTTATCTTTCAAGCATTTCTCCTAAGTATTTATTACTTTTATTATTTAGTTTTTCTCCCTTCTGATAGGAATTAATCAGTTTTTATCTCTTCAAAAATTACTATTTTAAAATACACTAGAGAGCTAATAAATTTTGCTTATTTAGATTTCTCATGGTCTTCCAGCAGAAAATCATTTCAACTTGAATTTAAGCAACTAACCATTCATTATTCATTCTCTGATCACTTCTTTTCCTCAATAAAAATAATGGATAATGTAAACATCTTTCCAAGAACTTCTGTCATGTGCAATTGTCCTACAGGGATATCTATAATGCAGAAATTGACTTAATCTTCCAAACTTTTCCATTCTTACTTTCTTACTGTCAGAGTTTAAAATCTCAAGATAAAATAATGAAGGAAAATGGTACTATTATCTCTACATATTTTAGCACTGTGAACTAGAAAAGAACAAGATGCATTGCCAGGGTCTTGCAAGAAGACTTCGGTATGGAACACAAGGCAGTCTTCTCTCATATGAAGCTTTCCTTAAGCACAAAGTTTGATGACTATATTTATACTGAGCTACTTAGAGGCAGGTTGTGATTTGGTATAACATTTTTGATGAGTATAGGTTTCACTGTGTCTGAAGCACCGAAGTACCTCTAACACAACCATACTTCAGAGTGATGGCAGTCCAAGAGAAGCAGAGTTTGAAACTATTCCTCAATCCACTCCATAAATTTTCAGTCTCATACATTACTATGCAGGGCCTTATACCTTGTTTTGCATCATGCCATCTAAAACCCTGAGAAAGATAAATAACTTCCTCTCCCATATATAGTCCATACTGAATCCCAAAACTGAATGTCAGTCCAGTTCAGGTGACACATGCTTATGTATCTTCTCACAATATTTCTGTTGATGAAAACAGTATTAAAATTATAATAGATCAATATTTTAAAATTCCTCATTTTAGCATTAATCATCATACCATAATAGGGCATTTTTCATGGACATTCAGCACAGTGTGTCTTTGATAATGCTAAGATGAATTTTTAATTGCATCACACTGGCTGGATATACATTTTTTTTCTTTTTTTTTTCTTTGTTGAATTTATCCAGTCCCTCCTATGAAAAGTGTCCTATTATGGCATGAAAATTTTACTAGTACAGTGATTTTAGAGATGTGTGCTTTTTTTAACACTGCAGGTCAGGACTCTTTACCCCTTTTACCTCAGGCAAGATTATATGATTTCTTCTGCTTTAGTCATATTGACTTCCATCATGTAACATCTGATTAAAAATGTGGTCTTCCAGGGACACCAAGATTTTCTATCAGTTAACCACTGGGAAAGGTAGCCTAACACAATTCTGAACTGTGAGATAATTTATGTTTCACAACTGAAATATCCTAATTCAAGATGATGAAAAATCTAGTATTTCAAGATTAATAAGTTATTGAACAAAACAAATGAACTTGTCAAACAAAATGTGTAAGTGCTAAGGGATACAGATAATTTTGATTGAAAATTCCGCGTCAAATCTAATTAATGCTTCTTTTAATATTTCTAGTTTGAGCAATGTGGTTGAGATCATACTAGCTGCATTTCCATTCATTCCATTGTGGGTTTTTTAAGATGCAGCAGTGGCTTTATTCAGAATTCTTTGGTATTTAATATGTATTATCTGACATAAAGGATCAACAGTCATCCATTATGTGACTAGTGCAGAAGAGCCAATAATGTAGACATAACATTTGATAATGGGAGGAGATGATAGTATTTTGCCTGATGTGCATCTCTAACACTGCCTCTTACTAGCAGAAAACCAGCAAGGTATTTTAACTATTTATGTAATTGTATGAGACAAGAGTTAGCTTTTCAGTATGTAATAATCAAACACACCTGAGAGTGGAAAAAAGCAAACTTTCGTACCGAGATATGTGACCTTAGAAATACCTGGTGTCACAGCCTGGCATGTGGTCAGCTGAGGTGTTTATTGATGGAAGTAAGAATGCCAAGAACTGCTGACTCCTTAGGTAACACATGAAGAAAATCTATGAAAGGGACCCACGAGACTTTACTGACTTAAACTTTTGACCAAGCTTACAGAAATCAAAACATAGCAAACCCAAACAGGAGCATCTTGATCTTTGTATATTTCTACACCACAAGCACCTTATACCGAGTGCTACATAAGATACGCAGCCTTGAACAGTGTCAGTGAATAAGTCACTCCATATTTTTCCATTTAGCTTAAGAATTTATTTGAATAATGACAAATACAACAGTTCCTTCTGCTAAGAATATATCATAGCCACCTGGCTAAGAATCAAGCTCTCTTTTTTTTTTTTCTCCCCAGTTATTTAAGGGTTTAAATATTTAATGGTGTTAAATGAACTAGCTCTCAGCAGAAAATGAAGTGATTTATGTTAGGGCCATAGTTCTGGCAGACTCCTAAGAAGTAGCTTAAGCTGAAATTCTCTCAAGCAGAAGTAGAATTTTATTTCAGCTCTTCAATGTCTTAGAGGCTATTTTACAAATTGCACTCTAAGAAACAATCAAAATGAGCCATAGCTCAGGTGCATGTGATGATTATTTTGTGAATTTAGATGGAGTTTAGTTGGACTGTAGGAAAGAAATTTCATTTTAAGATGAAAATAGCATTCCATTTGAAACAAACTAACAAACAAACAAAAGATCATTTATTTATTTGGTGTTTTCAGGGTTTCTGAGATTTTGACATGTTAAGGCAGGTCTAAGCTAAGCGTACCTAGAGAAAAATTCTGGAAGTTTCTGCTGATTTGCTGAAGGTGTAAAAAGCACGAAAGCTGTAGAGAATTCAGTCCTGTTGTGAGCTGGTAAATCTTCCTGTAGTTATTGAGTAACAAATATTATCAAATCTAGGCATGCTTAACAGGGTATGGATGAAACAGCTGGCTCCATAAGCAGAGCAGGATTTTCAGGGATACTGAATAACTTTAATCTCTGAAAAAAAAATGTTTTTGTGTTTGTTTCAAATCAAATTTCAAACCTTTCAAATCTGAGGTCTACAGTCTTTTTTTTAATCAGCTATAATTAAAAAAATCAAAAAAAATAAGATTCTGGAAAGAGCGGTATCCATAGTCAATTTACGTTAGACTTTTTCTGCTGGCTTTTTTAGGGTTTACATCAGGCCCTCAAAGAAAGATTTAATAAACTTGGCAGCAAGCAAAAAAGACCAGACAGAAAACTGAAATAAATTTGTTTTATTCTTTAAATAGAATGTGATTGAGTTACACTTTTATGCAGTATCATGAAAAAAGTGCTTGAAAAGTAGTGGGAGAATATTCTTTCTTTTATAAAAGTAAAAGCTGGCTAATTATACAGTTCAGCATCTGTGAAGTTTTGCCTTTAAGTTTATGAAAGTCGTACTGAGAAGCAGTCATTTATGTGAAAAGGAAAGTGTTCATAGTGATGTAACCTGACATCTGTGAGCTTAAAAAAATTCATAGCTAGAGTCTAACTTGATCTAAAATCCTTTGACACTGCTCAGAAGTTTAAAGAGGGGCTGGAATAGACAATCCCCATCTTCTTAAATTCACTTGACTATCCATTTGAATTGAAAAGTAAATTTCACTAGAACCATAACATCACTGCTTCATGTTTGTTTTCAGTATTCTTTCAAGTAATTGAGCTTTAGTGGCATGAATAAGTACAAAAGCAAGAATTAAATTCAAAGGCTTGAAAACTCAAATAATATAATATAAAGTATAATAACAATTTCATAAGAATGAATAAACTGGCAAATTTCTCATAAACTACTTATATTGCACTACTCACATAAAAAATGAATTTGTCCAAAAAATCACCGCTCATTTCAACTGATAAATGCAGACATTCAGAACTTTGTCATCAGCATAAAAACTTGATTAAATTTTGGTAATATGACTAAATATTTAACATCATTTGGCCCTGTGAATGAGCCCCATTTCCATTTCTCCAGGAAAAGATAGAAGAAATTTGACCTCTTGACAGGAATTTGCTTCTCTTACGCTTTTCATGGTGAGGTGATAAGTTTTTCACAAAGATGTAGACTTGGAAGATTAGATAAAGATTTAGATTTGGGTATTTTGACGTATCTCTAACTGCTTATCACCAACCAAGCTAGAAATTCAGAAATTTGGATTTTTGTTGCTCCAAAATCTCCTAGGCCATTTTTAACTGGTTTTGCTACCTATAATATATGAAGCTAAAAAGTTAATGATGTTTAAACACTTTCACTATTACTCAGTACTCTGGGGAAAAAATATGTAGTTATGGAACGTAGTTGATAAAATATATTGGAAACTTTTCAATTATTTCAAAGTTGCAGTAATGGTATATGTATATAAAATCTTTACTAAAAAGCATATCATCTGTGCAGTTGTATTTTAATTGATACTTTTTCTGTTGGAAAAAAAATGAGAAAAGGACAGTGCAGGCTTCCAGCTATGTGAAATGTTTCTAATGATTGTCATTAATTGCCATGTTATATAGTGGTTTAATGTTTTAATAAAAAAATACTTTTTCTGTTACTTCTGTTTTTGTATATGTACTTAATATTCAATGAAATGTTTATGACCGTAAAGAAAGTACTTGAATTGAAGACTGGATTTGTAATACAAATATTTAGACAATGTTTTTATTAGTGTGTATGCATACAAACACAAATAATATGTGACTAAGTATACAAACATACATGCACACACATGAGTGCATAATGTAGAGATGACCCATTAGACAATTTTCCAGTACATATTGTGTCCATAATTTACATTACAGCATATCAACAAGCAAAAGTTGTTCTATATGGAAACAGATGTTAGAATAAGATACTAGAAAAATAAATACATGCATAAACAAATAAAAATTAAAAATTAATTACAGGAACAAAATATGGAAGTTCAGCTGAAAACAATTCTGTTCACTTTATTCCAATTTCTTCTGTTACAGAATTATTCCTCTCAACTCTTTTACATTTGTATTTTAAATCCAAATTCAGATCTCATGCTCTATCTTAAATTAGCCTTTGCCATTGTCATGGTTAAGATGAAGTGAATCCAAAGCCAAATTAATTTGTTATGTTTATTACCTCAAGTATACAAGCTCCTTGGTGTAGTCCACATTTTCACAGCTGAAATCAAAGCAAAATATACATGCAATTTCATTCAAAAACTGAGCTTGCCAGAAATATAAGCAGGCTGCATCACAATGTCTCAGTGGGGAAACAATTATAAAATATCAACATTTGATACCCCTTTTATATCCCATGCATTCATGACGTAACTAATTTTGGCTTAAAACTCCACAACAAAGTACCATACGTGACTGATTTAGCATGACTGCAATAATATTACATCACTAAATCTTTGCTTGTCTTTTGAGGTGTATGCCAGATATACAGAGTCCAATGGCTCTACTCCAACACATCTTGCTGGCTGCTAAGTTGTCAAGACAAAAACTTTTCAGCTAATCTTAATGGCTTGTCATGTCATAAAGTTGATTACTGTATTTCTACTAGTCAACAGACATTATTGTCTTCTATTAACTAGTAAAATCTCTACATATTTCAAAAGTTCAGCACAACTTTAATAGTTACAGAAAAAGACTTGATAAATTTAAGACACTTAGGCTCCTATCAAGGGTTAGAGACTGGGGCAGCCACTCTCTAGTAGCATCTGTACCTCCCCAAATGGGAACAGAAAGAGGATAATACTTATGTATTGGAAAAGAAAACTAAAACAGCTTTATTGAAACAATAATCGTACTAATAAAAAAATAATGAAATGTATACAGATATATACAAGGCTAATACTGAACCCAACTCCCCTCTGCCACCCACAGTAATATCCACTGATGCTGCAGAGCAGGTGGCACCAGGGAAGTCCCAGGCTCAGTATCAGAGAGGAACCAGACACAGGAGCAGGATTTGGGAACTCAGGATTGGGATCAAAGGCAAAAGAATGTGTGGGATCCTCCTTGGACACCAGTCATTGAGGAAGAGGGCTTTGAGCCTTTGATCCCTCAGCTTTATGTTGAATATGAAGTATAAGGAATGGAATACTCCTGTTGGTCACTCATCCTGTCCGCTCCTCCCCAGTGCTGGAGAATAAAATTGCTTGTAGAATACTAGAATTAGTTGTGTAAGTGCTTAAAATTATGATGAATCGAAATCTGTTTTGTCTTATGAGTGACATTGCTCAACACGAGTAATGAGATTTACTGAAGTCTTAGGTCCAGAGTGTGGACTTTTACCTAAGTACTGAAGAGCTTATGCTGAAGAAAGGCCTGGAAACCAGTGCTAATTGAGTGAGATAAGATCAAGGGAAATTGCATCCTTGAGATAAAGAAAAGATTGCCCGCCTGGAGAGAGAGAAAAGATCCAATGAACAACAAGACCGCAGACCCAAATAATATTGTTGGACTGAGCCATATCGTGAGGGAAGGTAAATTTAGATTGTGAGGGTATAATTGTCTTGAGATTTCTTTGTTTGTGGTCCCTGTTAGAGAATTCCAGCTTGAGCTGAAATAAACTGACTCTATGGCAGAAACTAGGGTCCAAATTCTTTACAGCTGAGGACTAAGACTGGATCCAGCTGCACCTAGACTCCTCTCCTTGAGGAAGTTTAGAAGGCAAGGGAGTCCAGTCTGAGCCTCATGACTCAGCAGAAGGGTCCTCCTGGACTCTACGATAACACTCAGAGGTGTGACTTTTTTATTTCATTATGACCTTTTCACTTTCTGGCATCCTCAACATAGCACACAAGGCCTAGCAGTGACATTGGTCACTACGGGAGTGACAAGCAAGCACTTTTCTGCATACCAGTCCTTAGTAGTAACTATAAACATCAACCTTTATCACTTTTAGTAGCAAAAATATTCTGTTAACTTCAGAAAGTGCAGTCTCTTGCAAGAAACTGAGCTGAAAAGTAAAATCACTGAACAGCATTGGTTCTGTTTAGCTCAAACCAGGACAGCTTATAATAAACACCTCACTCTCAGTTGCCCACTGTTGATCCTCCTTTAAAACTTCATTTTCTTCGTTGAAAGAAGCTTACTAACACCTTCAAATGCATCAGTAGCTGCTCCTGAGAAGATTGCCTTTATAGTTTCTTATCTTTCACATCTATTGATGCTGTTCAACGGGCATAAATTTTTGGCAGCATTTCACAAGACTGATATAGAGTGGTGACCATCTGAGACCAATCGGCTTTGGTTTTGTTTTCTTAAGAAGAGGAATATGGTTTTGTATGTTATGGTTGCTATACTTTGTTATGTTATAAATTGTTATATTTGTGTTACTACATATCATTGCTCATCAGTGTATTTCAAAGTACATCACAAAGTTGTATCATTCATTCCATTTAAAGAAAAAAAGGATACTTCACCAACATTGCACATCAGAGCAATCAAGAATTAGGCAATGGATATTTAAAGCCCTTCACAATATTTTTACTCTCAGGCACACTGTTTCATTTGGAAGTGAATTGAGTAAAAATCCTTAGAAGCAAGTGGAAGAACTTTTTCCTCTTGCAGATAAAGATGATTCATACTTCAGATGCAATTGTTTAAAAGATCATCTATTTAGGTTCTTAATAAAGCCTGTTGCAGAAAGCCCAGTATTTCGTCAGAAAATTCATGTTCACAAAAGCTCATTTAAGCTTAACAAGGCTTATGTTTTCAGATGGCTTCTGCAGTCAATAGACTGGCAGTAACCCTGGAGAGTAGTTCGAAGGAGCTGTCTCTTTTCACTGCTCTGAACTGACCTCTGGAGGTGCCCACCTCTCTTTTTCCATTTCAGACATTCTCCACAAGCAAACAAAGAGTGGCTTTTGCAGGTGTTTTTTCTTTTTACTAATCTGTAACCAAGCAGAGTCAGGAATCCTTCTTCTAAGGATATCTCCTCTATTCTTTGGTCACTAAGGATGAATTTTTACACCTGTTAGCAAAAGGTTAGTTTTTGACCCACCCCCTGGCTCAGACTCCTCTTAGCTTATTTGGGTCCTGATAATCTATTAATGATAATATTATCTCAATTCTCATCCCAGGTCTTTGTCCTCATTGAAACGGTCATCCCATTCTCCATTCAGTGCAATCTGTGCTAAAAACATATGTTCATGTACTCAATTCACATGATTACTCTTCTTACTGTTCAGTTGACCTTTGTCTTTATCCACTCACTTCATTTCGTATCCCATTAACTTATACATTACATAAACTACAGCTCCTTTACTGAATATTTCCCTTATTATCATGAGCATACTACATCAAAGTCATCCTGCTATAGAGATGTTTCCAGTTCTACATGGTTTCATGCATTTATGATTTAATTCGTATGATTTAAGCAATGCTGTTTACCTCAGTGGGAAGAGTGTAAAAAGATAAACCCATAGGTATCTCCTTAGGAATTTGAAAGGTAAGAAGTAAAAAAGGTAAGAAGCATTAGAAAAAAAGGTAAGGAAATAGACTTTGACCCTCCTGAATCTTACAGTCTCTGCAGTGCTCAATGTTCTAATTGCTTCAGCTCTACATTCCTTCAATTTTATAACAAACATAGCTTGTGGCTCAGGAATTTTCAGGAAAGTCACTCCTTCAAAAGTGAACACTTTTCTTTTAGCCTGTTTTAAAGACATAGTAACAAATATTGTCTCGTTTTTAAATCTGATTAGAGTAGGGGTACTCCAGGTTGCAGAGCTCTCCATGGATGGCAAACTAGAAGGCCCTCTGTTCTATTCACCTACTGAAAATTGATTAATTCGTATTCTTAACAAAACATACATACTAGAAGCTATCAATGTTTCCACAGTTGTTTTTATTACATTGGATGGAGAGCTTTTTGCACAAATATAAGATATTTTTGACATTTTAAAACAGCATGAAATGTATCCTGGAGATCCACATGGATTTCTTTACAACATAAATCCAAACTCTTTTCAGTCAACTACTGTGCATGGATAGCTATGGAGATCAAAAAAGCCTCATCACAGTGATGAACTAAAAGCAAGTTGTCATAAGGGCATAGTTTTGATTTCATTGAAGACATTAAAGCAGGAGATAATTCATCCTGCAGGAAACAAGAAGACAATACAATTTCTGAGAAAGCAGACAAAAAGTAACATTTTAAATCCATTTGTTTTATAAGTAAGTGATGTGTGGCAGCAGAAATTTGTCAATTTTGGATTGTGTTCTCCACACAAGACTAGATTAAAAGAGCAATTGGTACATACACTGAGTAAGCCAATGTAAAAAATTGCTTAAACCTAATCCCAAATGGTCAGTATTTTTCAGAATATCTTCCATTATATATTTATAGCTAATATTATTTTTATGTGAGCCTTCACAGATGAAAGCAGCAACTTCCTCATCCACAACTGGTGCATGAGAAATTGTCAATACATAAAACTATGTCAAATAATATTGGAATGAAAGAGAAATGGTCAGGGATGTAAACTGAATTCATAAGGTCTGGTTTGAAGATTTTATGAAACTTAAATGTCCTGGTATGAGTGGAATTATTTGTATGCACTCATATCCTGCCATTTCAGTATATATCTGTGTTTGGTTTATTTGACAAGATGTTGTCAGTGCGGTGGCTGCAGAGGTGGCCTCTGTGAGAAAAGAAGCGTGGCCACCCCATGCCGAAAACTACCATTTCCATAAGGCTCCAAAATGGACTCACCACTGACCAAAGCCGAGCTTATGAGCCAAGTTCGTTGTCCGTTTGTGAAAACATTTTTAAGAAACAGTAAAAAACGCCATAAAACCCCATCATTTAAAAAACAGTTAAAGAAAAGTGACAGAAACAACTCTGCAGACACCAAGATCAGAGTAAAAGGAAAGGGAAGGGATGCTCTAGGTGCCAGAGGAGAGATTCACTTCTAGCCCATGGAGAATACCATGGTGGTGCAGGTTGTTCCTCTGCAGCCCATGGAATATCCTGCATGATACCAGGTGGGTATGCCCTGAAGGAAGCTGCAGCCTGTGGAGAATCCATGCTGCAAGAGATTCTTGGCAAGGGCTGCAGTCTGTGGAAAACCTGAACTGGAGCAGTCTTTTCCTGAAGGGCTGCATCAGTGGAAAGGACCCATGCTGGAGCACTTCTTGTTTTAGCCTTGTGGGAAGAACTCATGCTGGAGCTATTCATGAAGGACTGTGTCCTGTGAGAAAGAGCAAATGCTGGAGGAAAGGAACAGCATGAGGAGAAGGAGAGGCAGAGTTGAAATGTTATAGGCAGACTGCAGACCCCCGTTCTGATATCCTTTACACTGCTTGGGGACTGCAGTGTTTGAAGGCAAATATATAT
>NW_009700562.1:10192-12312 GCF_000703405.1 Apaloderma vittatum | reverse complement strand
TGAAGGTCTCTTCCAACCAAAACTGTTCTACATTCTATGATTCTATGATTTAAAACGAACAATATATCCATTTTCCCTTACTCGCAGTGCTGTGCAGCTGCGGAGGGTGGTTTTTCACTAGGGCTCTGCACCCTTTTCATCACAGATCCAGCTGCAGGTTACTGGCTGTAATTTGAATGCACTGACTGTAGCACAGTCCCTAAATACTGTGGTGCCTGTCCCTTTAAAGCTGAAAATGATGCCTAAACGGTGCTCTATTTCTTTTTCTGACATTAATTCTCCTGAAGACTCTACTAAAACATAATGGGAAGATACCAACGTTTCTCCCGGCTGAGCCGGACGGCAGATAGTCAGTGCGACACGAAACCTTCCATCAACCCCCTCTCGACTTGCTTAATGCCAAATGCGACGTTTCGGTTCCTCCCCATCACTCGCTGCCTGCGCCGGCCTCTGTGCTGTGAACCCTGTTATCGTGTTTTCCCCTTTGGGTGGCACGTTCCTCCCTGAAGCTCAGTATGAATTGTGGAGCAGGCTTTCATTTTGAAGTGCACAGAGCAAAAATGCATTTATGTACAAAAGAGCCAGATTCTGCTTTTGTAGCAGCATTGTTGCTCCCCGTTATGTTTTAATCTCTTTTTATTTATTTGCACCAGAGTAAAAGGGGTCAGGATCTGAACCCGAGTCTGATTTCATTTGTTCCTGATGGAGTTTGATGCTTGATCTTCTTTTTTTTTTCTTTCCTTTCAGAGGTGGGAATGACTTTTGTCTTCTTTCCTTCAATCTCCATCTTTGCTCTTCACTTTGAACATGGAATCATATGGATCATTAACAGCAAACAAATAATAAAGGGCTGCACGGGCCATTTTGCTATTTATTTTCCTCACAGGATTTCAGGACATTTCCTTAACCAGTTTCTCCAGTGTGCCACCAGTCCTTTATGGCAGATGAGCACTACTGTGAACATCACTCATAAGCCTGACCCAGGAATGGCCACCTCACATCTCTGTGACGTCTCTGTACTCAGAGCTGGAGTGACCAGTTGTGAAAAAAACAGAGCCTGACACTGGGAAATGACATTACACTGGTGTTCTGTCCTTTGCTCTTTTCTCATGAAAAATGTTTTGGTTTTGTTGGGCAAGGGGTGAGTTTCAGATCCTTGGCATCTCTTCCCTTGCTAGGGAGCACTTCCGACCTTCCCCCAAGGAATACGCACAGCCCCCTTCTCCTCAGGACCTGACTCCCACAGGACACATCTCCCCAGTCCAGAAGAAACAGAATACTGCTCATGATTGTTTGGGGAAGGCAGGAAGCAAAGGTAAGTCAGGCAGTTCAGGGACCAATCTCCGAGCAGACGTGGACAACTAGAAGGTCTTCTACCGCTGGATCCCAGTGGGACCTCCTAACGCAAGGCTTGCTCTGAGTTTCTTTACAGGACAGTCCATGTCCAAGCTAGCACAAGCAAGGCTCTTCCACATTAAACCAGAGAAACATCCATGTTCGCAAACCTTCTGTTGTGAAGTTGGGAAACTCTGTGGCAAGGCAAATTCAGAAGAGCTTGCTCACCTGAAGAGCTGCTCTCCCACCCCTGGCCAGTTAAAGGCAGGCTCACATCTTGCAATGTGAACCCTTCCTTAAACCTTTTCTTTTTTGCTCAATTAAGATGTCCTCACTGACCCCAGAAACACTGGATCTCTTTTTAGTTCCCCTCCAGCCTTCGCCTCAGCCCTGCCTTGAGGAACTGAGGTCCGCAGGTTCGCTGTGGATTGTGTTTCAAAAGGACTTGCTTTCCTCCCCTTTCATCCTGCTGCCTTTCGCTTCTCCCGAATGCCCCTTTTTCTCTACTGCTCCAAGAGGTGACCGGCCACATTCGTCTGATCTGTGCTCTCATTATCTTGGCTGCTTCTGTCACGTCTCCTATTTATCTCCTCTGTGAACTCAGGAGCTGCCAAACTGCCTCAGGCCCTGGGGCCACTCAGTCTTGTATCTTCTCCTGGATGCAAGCCAGCCACTGATCCTTCTGCGGGAGGCACAAGCACCCTAGGCCAAGCAGAAATGGGATAATCTGTCCTGTTTTGGATTGTCCTTGAATACCCTCAGCAAAGTGTCAAACCTCCTGCTGA
>NW_009700562.1:675-10161 GCF_000703405.1 Apaloderma vittatum | reverse complement strand
ACCATTGACGGATTGGCAAAGCTCTGTCCCTTTTTTAAAAGACCCTCGATGGAGATCTTCCTTGCATCAGGGTTTATCCCACTCAAGGAGAACCATCTGAGACATGGGATGAGTTGCCCTCTGGAAGTGGCTCTCTGTTTCACCACTGACTCTACCTGGAGTATGGATGATTAAGCTGAAATGACCAAACCAGAAGTGGGTAAGATAAAAAGTACCCTAAGCAGCAGTGGTTTGGCATCCACCAAATGCCCACAAAAGCTCAGAGGAGAGCCCTGAATTTCAGCAAGGCGAGGACAACAGAAAGGAAGGTTTGGGAAACCTGTTCCTGACTCCAAGATGAGTGGAATAACATTGGCTTCTGCAGAGCAGAAGTGGAGAGACTCAAAGTAATGTGGGCAAATTTAAGTGTTGCAGCAAGAGATTTTATACCGCTGAAGACCAAGCGAGCACAACAACCTCCCAGCACCCTCCTGATGAGAGAAAGATGCCATGATCAGTTAGAGGACGTATTCAAGTTGCATTTCCTTGAAGGGCCAGACAGTTATCACCATCCTCAAGTAAGTGGTAGCATAAAGACAACATCCCTCTGCCACATCAATGAAAAGAAGGCTCATCTCAACAAGCATGTGTGTCCACGGTCTTCATAGGAATCTAAGTCCACTGTTTGCTTTCCATAACAGCCTTGCTCCTCTGTTTTTACTTACTTCTGTAGGCAAAAAAGCTGCAGACATCCACCCCACAGCTGAAACATCTCTGGCAGCACTTTGCTGAAGCTGAAATCTCAGTCCTTACATATGCACAGAGCCTCAAAAAAAGCCTCTCCTCACCCAGTTAATTCAGATCTTTGATCTTTTACAGTGGCTTGCCACCAGGTAACGGCTCATGAAAAAACAGCAAAGACAAGAAGGGCACATGGGAACCCAGGCCTTGAGAGAACCAGGGTCACTTTGATGACATCTAAACTAGCAAATGAGAAACAGAGTCAGGGCTATTTGTTGACCCCCGAGCCCAACTGGCAGAGCCTGCCACGTCCATACTGTGAAACTCTCTCAGAATTCAAAACAGAGCAGTTGGATACTATCTGCCTTTTAGGAATGGTCCCCAGCCTGTGTGAACTCATCTTCCCATGCCTGGGAAAGCTCTGGGAAAGGTCTAGCTGGCCCGAACTGTATCAGTGACCATGTTAACAGCACCCCTTGAGGGCCAAGGCTTGGACTCCAGCACTGTTTGCCTTACAGGTATAGATGTACTCTGTGCATAGTCCTCTGCCCATCATAAACACGGTCATATAATCCTCTTCATCACTTTAAAAATGATGCAGAAGACCTGTGGTTCAATTCCTGGAGATGGAGTCTCTCATATTATCAGACTTTCTTGGCTGGGTTTTTTGAGCAGAATGAATTAGCTCAGGTGGCTGCTGTATCCAGAGAGCTCTGGAGAGCCCAGGCGGTCAGTAGGAGCCTAGGTAAGGTGTAAAACTTTATGCAAAATGTTGGCTTGGCAGTATAAGTTAATCCTTCTAGGACTCTGGTGTAATCTATGCTCTCAAAGCTATGTCTGAGGAAAATGGTGACTCTATTGCTATAGCTGGATGGGCAAACCCTGCCTTATGGAGAAAAGCCCTCTTCTGAAGGTCCATCCAGTCTCTGATTGGAGTGTAACTGAGTTGAAGGAAATTAACTTTAAGAATCACACTTTTCAGGAGGAACAATGCATGGCAGGTGTCTAAGACCACTTGGGAATCTGAGATGAGTTTGGTGAATAGTTTCAGTCCTAAAGAAGCTGGAGGCAATCATAGAGTGGAGAAGAAAAGGGACACACAGCAAGACTAATCTTTCCTTCTTAGTCCCTTTTGATGTGACATTATTATGATGTTATTTATGACACATAGCTATTTATTTTGAAATCACTCCTCCATTTTTAAATGTCCCCTAATTGTTAAGAAAATTTAAAGAAAAGAATCCACTGACCAAAAGCAAACAAGGTGTTAACAAGAGCAGCTCTTTCCTTGGTGATTTTTGGCCAGCAAACCAGAACTTCCATTCATCTCACTGATGATGGGTTTCGATGTTGGTGTGGGGCTACATTTGATAGGGTATCCACATAGCCTGGTAACAGACACTCCTGGCAGGCAGACTCAGGCTATCACACACAAGTGCCAAAAATCTCTCCAGGATCTTCCCATCATGCCCTAGTGCATCCTTCCCCAGCGCATGCTCCAAAGGGTATTTTGAATCTCCTGTGGGTAGGGCTGCACCGAAGTTCATAGGGATGCCCAGTGCCAACAAGTATGCATATCTTTCTCTTCTAATGCCACCCACACAGAAATAAGAGATGGTCTGGTCAGAGCCTGGTCTAAATTTATGCAGGTACCAATCACCTGGGTTAATTCTGCAGAAATGTGCTGGGAGAGCAGCAGCCAGGATTTCCTGGACACGCTTTACGTTATTTGGAAATAGAGCATGAGAACTCTTATACGTGTCTATTTTTGTCAAAGGCTGTATGAATTGCCACTCCGCTGAGAGAGAGATACCCTCTGCATAGTCATCACCGTAATTACAAAGACTTCAGTTAAATCCCTGTTAATCTGAATGCCTTTAACCACTGCCTCAGAATCGCGGCGGAAAAAACCAAACCACCTGAATCCTCAAAAAGGAACAAACACAGACAAGAGGATTTGAAGCTCCTTGAGAGACCCCAAAGGATTTCATTTTAAATGCTCCGTTAGGATGTCCTGACAACACCTCCAGTAAGGACAGGACTTAAATCTACGCACACAGAGCAAAATCTGTCTTTGTGAGCAATGATACAGGGCAACAGAGCCTATCACAGAAACTTGGTTCCACCTGAAAGGAACACAGCCAGCAGAGAAGTGTACAAGTCATCTCTATAGACTTCCATCGCTTTTTTTCTTGGTGTACTTTCTGGTTTCTCTTGTGTTCTGACCTCAGTTCAAAAGTAAGAGTAGCCTGAGAAGAACCTTGTATCTACATGGCCATCAGCACGTCTCAGAGGCATCCAAATCTTACCAGGCACCTCAGATAGGAGAAAAGTCAACCCAATGTGCCTTTTGGCTGAGCTAAGCGCCACCACTGGCATGGATCTATCACGAGACTCTAGAAAAAGACACCCAAGTACGACCATGCTGCTCTTGCAGCCTCTTGGTTAGATGTGTTGTGTGGTCATTGATTGATGAGATCTATTTTTTTTACTCCCTCCGCTATTTAAAATAGTCCTTCCCAGAGCAACAGGAGAAGAAACCCTGAAATATTACTTTATCTGGGAAAAAATAAGACAGTAAAATCCAAGAGGAGTTACTTCTGGAGGGAAAAATGATACTACACATTCAACAGCTAGTTCTTCGTGAAGGACACTTGAGACACAAATTTTAGTGGCCAGTTCTTTGCTCAGATTTTTAAGTTTATTGAATGTCTTCACAGAGTCCAGCAGAGTCACTCCCAGTTTACACTCTGCAAAGATCAGAACGAACCTCCTATACTGAGAACTCTACCACTAGGAACCTTTAAAGAGGCAGATGTTTATGATGCTACTAGAATGCACTGAAACGGGTAAAAAACCCCTTTGCCAAGGAAAACAACACGTGGCTTGATTTAAAATAAAATCCTCATTCATTTTTACGTTTTCAGTAGGGGTAGTTGGCATGAAACAACACAACTCTTACCACAAACACACACAATATACTGGCATTTTAACACCGCACGTTTGGTATTTGTTACAGCACCTTTATCCTGGTATTCTTTTTTTTTTTTTTTAATTCAGGTGGGAACCGCAGCCATTGAGAAGAATTTAAATCTGCCTAGCATGAGGTGAATGGATGTAATCTGAAAAATCATGGAGCACAGCAGCACTGGCAAGGAAAGCCCTGGGAGTCCTGCTGTCCACTTCTGAGAGTATTCATGAAATCTCTTTTCCCTAGCACTGGTCTGGGACAGCTTTTGAACTTGGGACCCTGTGCCTAGAGATCAGTAACTGAGCAAAGCCTAATTCCGTTGACTGCTACACCCATGTCATTACGCCGTCTCAGCCTCCAAAATAGGGTGGCCCAACCCAGACCACTTGTTGGGAATTGTCCTTGGCCCGTGCCAACACCTGAGCCAAGCCTGGGAATTGTTTGGGTTGGTCCTACCTGCCATGGGTTAAAAATGTGCCAAGGACTGTGCTGATAATTGAACCACGTGGATGACCGAGACCTGTGCTCACGTTTGGATGCGTTTCGGTTTATTAGCATAGATTAAACCCAACAGACTCGTCGCCCAGATTGAAGAAGCAACATCTTCTGCCAGGGCTTAGTGAAGGAACTTCCTGCTATAAATACAGCTCCCACGTCTAGTTCCTTGGAGATCAGACAACATCAAGGCAATGTTTCAAACAGTCTGTGACAGCACCAAACACCGATCCTGCAAACCGCTTCGGGTTAATCGTTTGGCCTGGGCACAGAAAGTTTGCCTCTAGAGGAATAACTTCATCCCAGATCTGGAAATGCTTTTGACCTGATGGGGGAGAGGAACGAAACCCAACTTGGTTCACACTCACTGGCCAAAGTAAGAGGTCTTCATTCAGCGTGTTTAGAGCCAGTAGGGCACACTTTGCCAGCCTTATGGTTTGTCAATCTTTTGTCATTGTGTAGAGGGGCCATTGGTGGAATTATCTTGGCATAACTGCAGGTGAGGGGACTGGTATCCTGAAAAAAGGAGCATCTCAGTGCTTCTGGAGAGTACACAGGGCTGGCATCATTAGAGTGCGTCTGGCAGAGCCTTTCTGTGAGGGGGAGTGACAAAGTGACAAAAACGGATGTGGTGCAGCTGGTGCTGTCTTGCAGTGGGGTAGCTGAAGGCACCAGGGACACCGATTTCCAAGGATAACAGCAGAAACCCGTTTCTTCCTCTGCTTCCCATGCTTCACATGCTTAGCAAAGGTCTAAGTGATGTGTAGCAGACTCAATGACAGCATCCACCCGTTACGTCATGCTCAGTTTAGCTTGTTTCTCCTGGGTCTTTTTGTCTTCTCAGAAGTTGATGTGTGTACAAAATTGACTCCTCAACAGATTAATGAACATCACCTTCCCCAAGGACAGGCTGAGATCAAACCATGCATCCATTCCCCTACTACAAAGGTCTGTTTGTACCTTCGTGTATATCGGATATGGGCTCCTGTGATAGAGAAACAGCCACGCGTGGCAGACGTCCCCCGTTAGTGATCGTCCGTGCCAGGACGTGAACGTACGAGAGGGCACTGAGAGCATGAGGTTGGTCAAATGCCACTTAGGACAAAAGTCATTTCAGGAGGTTTCTACTGGCTCAGTAAATCTGCTGCACTCCCAGACTCAAGACTGTCACCCCAAGTTACAACCAGTAGCTTCTGAAACAAGGAAGTTCCTTCCTTCAACACTCAGCAATTTTGAGCCAGTTGAATTAACCTGAACTGCTCCATCTGCATTAGGGGTAGGAGCACAGAGAAGTCCCTGCCTGGCACCTGCCCGGCACCCTCCCTGGTTGATTTTTTGCACATCTCAGTGGCTGTGTGCTCTCTGTTTATCCAGAGCTAGCATGCTCCTCTAGATGCCTGACGTGAACCCCAAAGCTGCACGCTAGAGCAACCTGAAGATGAAAAGGATTGAATTTCCACTCACTTTACTAGCCGTATGCACAGCAGAGTGCAGCCACCTTTTCCTATCCACTTACTGCTGTGAGAGGTATGTCTCCAAGAAAGTCTGCAGCATGAAATTACCTAAGAAAGCTTTAATTTCCTGCCTGGAATCTGCTTGGCATGAGCTTGCTCTCCACGAGCCTGCAGCGTAGCCATCCTCCCTAAGACCTTAGGCTACTCTTTCTCTGTGCCTCAGTTTCGCAGATGGCCTGCAGCTCTTAGGAACAGCGTGGAATAATGCTTGTGTAGTGCTCTGATGATGTAACCCCCTCCCAACGATCACAAAGGCTAAAATCGGCAGCCCTGGCTACCTGCCAGTGTTGTCCCGTGAATGGTGACTCATCTTTATTGGCATGTCGTACGCTTGGTGGTGGCACGTGGTGCGGAACAGAAGGGGTTTTTTTATCAAGCCCTCCAAAATAACACGAGCGAGCACTATGGCAAGGTGATGGACGGAGAAGCTGCAGGTGGGGATGGGGCTAAAGGGATGACATCTCTCCTTGGGCTTGCTCCAAAGCCCGTTGGATAAAAAAAATAAGCTGTCACTGGCTTCAAAGGCTCCTGGACCCAGTCCTTCCCCACTGCGCTGGGACAATACGGCTGATGACAGGGCAAGCTTTCCCTGTGCTGCTCAACGCCAGCGTGCCTCGGGCTTCGCCGGCTCTCAGCATGCCAGAGCAAGACGTCCTCAGTGCCCACTGCCAACTGTGGAGATGGCTTTTTGATGCTGCTGGGAACTGGCGCTGGACCAGCGACTCGTTTCAAGCAGGGCACCAAATTGCTATCTGTCATCCGGCTTTGGTGAGAAGGAGGAGAAGGCAAGAACAGAGCCATATGCCCCAGTCTGGCAAAGCACTTGAGTCATATGAGTGGCCTCCCAGGCGAGCTGCTTCTGTGTCTGGAGCTATTTGGGCACTTTGTGATGCGCCTCCTTGGTCTGCTGATGAACATTTAAAGCGAAACCGGGGTTGAAACAGGACAAACTGTGCCTTCAGGAAGCACACAAGTGGTGAGATCTCTTCTCCACCTGGCAATGTGCAGTTGCTTTTCCGCTCATGCCTCTTCTGTCACAGGTCTGGCGGATGGCTACCTCCCATTTTTTTTACTCCCCAAGGAACAGAATGAGAGAGAGGAAGAAAGAAGATGCCTTCAACCCCACAGGCAAAGTGTTAGCATCTTTTTTTTTTTTTTCCTTAAGATCTGTCTCACAGCCCAAGCTAACACGCAGAGCACGACTCTGGTAGACCTTACTCCCACCTCATCTCCAAGGACTTGTGTGAAGCAAAGACATTTTCAGGTATACATTGCAGTTATCCTACTGAATCTCAGGAAAAATGCATCAGTCGGAAAAGGGAGGAGGATTTCTGCTTCTGGAGGAAAAAGGCTTTGCTTGGGCCTGCAGCAATGTCTCACCCAGCCCAAACAGAGTCTGTAGATAAACATGTCCATCTTTTTTGTACTAATTTATAATGGGTAACTTTGGTTATGGGGCTCTGTGGAAATGGGGACAATTTTGTGGAGTAAGGTTACAGAGATTCGAATTTTGAGGTTTGGATTCTTGCCTGAGAACGTTGGAATGTATATATTTAGTTACACCCAAACAGAAAGAGACTTGTGAAAAACAAGTAGCAACACCCCACAACAAGCACCTTCCCTTAAGCAGCATGGCATCTCCCACCCATAGTGTCCTCTGTGGCTTCATCTCGACCAAGAGCCAAGAATTTTCAGAGATTGCTCTCTAGCCCTCTAGCCAGCTGGTGCACCCTGGCCTCATCCATATCCCAACTCTTGCCATCCAAATGTGGCCATGTCCCTGGTCTGTGCTCACTCCCAATCAGTCCCTGAGGATTGTTTGGGTCTGAGTTATCTGATCCAAGCCAAAACCACGTCAGGCCCATGCTAACAGGGCAGCAGTGGTGATGATGGATGCCCATTGCTGGTGCTGGACTTGCCAATGGACGTACGTGCTTGGCCCAGGCCAGCATGAAGTATCTTGCACTAACTTCTAGTGCTCCTTCAAGGTTATCAGTGCTACTTGTAGGATGAACTTCCAAATCTAATGAGTCTCTTCACTTTCAGTGGAGCCATGGGAGTTTCAGTCTCTCCAGTTACGTTCAGGTTGCTGTTGATCACATCTGAAAATCACACCCTTGGGCAACTAGAGGCTGAAGGCTTCCTTTCTAACTTGGTTGCTCCAGCTAAGAAGGTTACTTTGATCTTTGAAGCCTGAGTGAGAAGGGGACTGAGTAAGAAGTAAACCATTCATTCGTTGTCCTTTAGATACAACCTCCTTTTCAGGTCTCAAATTGCTCCTCAACAAGTGGTGGTGCCTTGGGCTATTTCCTACCCTATGAATACAGCTAATGGGACATTTCAGACAGCATGAAGTTCTTGGCGAGTGCATTATTCACAGCATTTTATTGGTTAGCTATCAGCCTGCCATCAGGGAAAAAGTAACTGAGAAATTTACCTCCATATTAGACTTAACTATTACCACCCACGCAGGAAACCTCTCACTCCGGTGCAGAAATGTTTAACTTGAGGCTGGCTCATCCCAAAACCACTCAGCTCAGCAGGGAATGCCTTTTCTGAGGACAGCGGCTAACCCAACCCTCCTGCTCACTCTTCAATACCCTGTCAAGACCAGTTAAGTTTTCTAAAATAACTGTTAAGATAAAAAAAAAAAAAGAACAAGTCCTGATCATAAATGACTCCCAGATATGGTACAGAAGGAGTGAGGATGTGATAAAACAGCTAGGGCTTTCCTTTGAGAGGGACAAGAAGATTCGGCTATATAACTTGCAAATGCCACCAGAATAACTCTGCAGCCAACACACAACTGTAGCTGAGGTACCTAAAATCTTTTTTAGCACCTAACTTGTATTGCTTGGTTTAAAAGAGCAATCCCCCAGGAAAAAAAAAATAACCCTGAAGCTAATGTTGCTTTTCCTTAAATATACAAGCAGCTTCAGACTCCTTACTGCGGGTGCAGGGAGTGCAGACACCTCACAAAATCCCGGAGATTTCAACAGGACTTTGCATAATGAAGGGCTTACACTGCAAATCTCTTCCAGATCACCAGCAGGGTTACAGAGGAGACGGGCACCGTGTCGGTGGATAGACAAACCTTTTTTTGGGGGGAGGCGGAACTGTGCTGAAAGCTGCAGCCTCACGCAGGCAAATTCTCTGCAAAAGCTTCTGCATAAAGATCTTGTGACATGAGTGGAAGGACGTTAGAGGTTCTGCTAAATCTCATTAAGTCTTCAAGCAGCCACATGAAAAAAAAAAAGTGAAAGGAAACCTCTTTAAGAGGAGATTTATGCTGAAAATCTGGAATCCCTGTCATCTCACTAACAGCCTAGAAGTTGAGTGTCTCCTTTGAGCTGGTTATATGTGCTCCTTTCCATTCAGTGCAGAGGAACAGGCACCCCTGCAGGGTGACGTGGGTTAAGGATGGTTTATTCTGCAAGAAGTGAAGTGGATTATCTGCTCGGAGCAATTATGAAATGAGAATCTGGGTTGCTGGGCTTGGTTTTTGTTGTCAACAGTATATTTCCCTCTGCAAAGACACCATGTTATTTAAATCAGGGGAAGTCCTCTGGCCGGTGCTGTCCAGCGATCTGAGAGACATGGAGACCCTTTCAGCCCATCCTGTCCTAAATCACAGAATCACAGAATCCTAGAATGGCCTAGGCTGGAAGGGACCTTAGAGATCATCTAATCCAACCTCCTTGTTATGGGCAGGGACGCCTCTCAACTAGGTCAGGCTACTCAAGACCTCATCCAATCTGGCCTTGAACATCTTCAGGGAAGGGGCAG
>NW_009700562.1:0-644 GCF_000703405.1 Apaloderma vittatum | reverse complement strand
CATCTCTGGGCAATTTATTCCAGAGTCTTGCCTCCCTCGCACTGAAGAATTTCTTCCTAAGGTCTAATCTAAATCTATTCTTCTTCAGCTTAAACCCATTTCCCCTTGTCCTATCAGTGGACACTCTTGTACAAAGTCCCTCCCCAGCCTTCCTGTAGGCTCAATACCCTTTGGGTATTGGAAGGCAGCTATTAGGTCCCCCTGAAGTCTTCTCTTATCTTGTAAACAACTTTTGCCTAACCCTAAGGGTAGGTCTAGCTTCATCACCTAGCTTCTTTCTAGATTCCCTGAAGAAAGGTGCTGCTGGAGGGTGAGCATCTCATCTCATCTCCTTCAGCTACTTTGGGCATGGGTTGATCCATGTTTTGGAGGCATCCTTCCTGCCTCACCAGCCATTGTCTCTGTTTTGGCCCCACACAGCTGTGGTTATAGCAGATGAATTGCTCGCAGAAGACCTGCTTGTCAACACCAGCTCCTGCCACATGCATATTCAGGAGCTGATGTCGACCCATTTGTCCCAGCACAAAATACTCCAGCTCAGGCTCTCACTGTGCACATTCCAGGTCAGATCTGCTCACACAATGGAGTACATCGAGTTCTTATCCTTTTTCTATCCATCCAGAGGGACCTTGACAGGCTGGAGA
>NW_009700561.1:0-17372 GCF_000703405.1 Apaloderma vittatum | reverse complement strand
CGGGGTGCGCTGTCACCCGCCCCTGCGCTCGTGTGGGTTGTTGGGGTTTTTTTTTCCGTTTGCATCAGCGTTTTGTCAGGGACTTGGGATCATCGCCCATCTAAACTTTCCTAACTGGGAGACCTATGGAACGGCTTCTAGAACCTCGGTGCGCTGTTGCACGTACGGTTCTGAATCTGTTTTTCCTGGCTTGCACCATGGGAAGAGCTATGGCCGGTTTCCCGGCGCTTCCCGGGTGTCCTCTGGCAGCTGTGAGGAGCTGAGTGTTCATCACTTACAGCTGAAACACCTGAAATCAGGAGAAGACGGAGCAGCTTCATTTCCATGCCAAAACATTCTGCGAGTCGCACCAATGCCGTTTCCCGAAACCTTAAATTGCCGAAAGAGCTGGCATTCCACAGGTATCAGCTTTCCAGCATCACTGACGTCCTGCAGCCGAAATGAGAAAGGCAAGGCCGAACAGCCCTGACAGGATTCTCCGGGTCGTGTTTCTTCTGCATTGTAAAGCACTAAATGTCACCAAGAATTCCTTATCTGCTCTCTCCGGAGGCTAAACCCCTGGTATCAGGCCTGTGAAATATCTACTTGCAGGTTTTCTGGTTTGTTATTAGGTGCCAGTGAGAAAGTGCTGATGATCTTTCAGCAGATGCTAAATATTTTAGATTACCACGGCACTCCTAATTCAGATTGGCTTCTTCCTCATCAGGTGGAGATGATGTTTGTGCAGTGTGCCTCACACAGAAATTAAGATAAAGAAGGCAAACAGTGTTCTTCATGAATGTGCTGGACTTTGGAAGGAGGAACCTATTTTATTGATGGCAAATACGAAACTGCATTCAGATGCTGTACTGGAAAAGCCTGCTTGCAACTATAGTTAATAATTTACATGCATGTGCATACAGTAGCCTTCAAGTGACCCTTGCAGCCTAAAAGCCCCAAACAGCAATATTAAGGAGGGATTAAAAAACCCTAAAAAAACTAACTCAGTAACCTCAGTAACTTGACGTTTTCTGTCAGCGACAGACAGACCCAGAGATCAGTACATAATACAATATTGCATTCAGGCAAAATCAAGGCACGAGGTGTGGGAATTTAGTCTTACTTCCAGGTACGTGCCCGATTATTTGGTTTACGCTGTGCTGGGTGTCTGCTTCCTTAATCAGAAAAACTTTAAAAGCTTCATCGGTTAGTTCTCTAAATGTTTTCCTTTTTCTTAAGCTGCTTTTGTAAAAGTGGCCTTTATGATGCTTCTAAAATGCGATGGTTCTAAAATGCTGTGGAGAGGAACAATACTACCGACATGTTTAATGTGTTCCTGATTTTTTTCAGTACAACAGTAGAGAACACTGATGGCTAGCAGAAAAGCCTACATGTGGAAACTTGACAATGCTTACAAAATTATTCATTGTAATACTGATCATTTAGAGTAATTACCATGACATAAACAAATTTTCAAACAGTTAAGCAAATTATAGAGGGCAGAAACAACAATGTATGGCTTGTTCTAAACATTTATTGTTTCCTTATCTAGTCTCCTTTTCTTAACCTGAACTCCAAAAAAAGTTTATAATTAATAAATGTTTTTAAATCCTGTATTTGTTTGTAGCTGTTTATTGTAGCCCCAGCAAAAACAGCTTCCGCTGGCTCTTTCCTTTGGTAGATGTCATGAATCTTGTTCTACAATTGCCAACAGTAAAATATACCAACAGTACAATTTACTTAAGAGACAGTTTGGGATGGTGTGGGATGTAACTCCGAACAACTTTTTTTTATTTTTAAATCTTTGCTTTTTAAATCTCATCAGCAAAATGGACTGGAACATGTTCTGTTGGCTACGATTATAATGGTGTGTGGTAAATTTAAAATACTGTCCCCTAAGGGCCACAACATGATGCAGCTTGCCCCTAGTCTTTCCTAGCCCTGCCAACTACATCAGCCCTTGGGCAAAGTTAATCTCTTCCTGATGGCCTTTGCTTTTGCCCCTCCCATGCTTCCTTTTCTATTTTGAATACTCTTCCAGGTATTTTGGCAAGCCTCCGCCTTCCTTCCCAGGACTCCCACACATTCCAGAGCTGGTTAGCACAATCACAGAGTTCAAGCATTAACCAGAAGCTTAAAGTAATCAAACACAAACCTCCCTGTGTATTCCCCTTCTCTTATTTGGCTACCACCTCTTCTGGACAGGCCTTTATCACACTTACTGAAGCTGCTCAAACACTTAGGGAGTTTTAAGAAAACAAGACTGGATGATTCTATCTATCCCATGGAAAGGTCTTGCAAAAAGGCAACGTTGCTTAAGAATTTTCACAAGTGGAAAGGAAGATGAAAACAAACATCAGGACAAGCATTTGGGCAGAGAACTCCTGTCAAACAAAGGTACTATTTTGTCACCAATACTGATTGTGAGCAGTTGCTGTAAGCTCGGCTTGACTAGATGAATCAATTGAGGCTTCTAAAGAACTCACTGGCACACAGGGAACAACGAATTTTAGACATGCTAGGTTTTTCAGACTGTAGGCCAAACCCAGAAAAATACAACCATCAGAAAGTGATTAGCCACTGGTGAAAACTCTGATACACCTAAAAACCCTCAACACACCCCACTTCCTCTGCTGACTCTGAACATCCAGTAGAGAGCTACCACAGCCAATACTCATCTTTCAGAAGTACCCTCTACGTTTTCCTTCACTGAAGGTGGAGGAACCTCCTTGTGGGAAAAATGCTGTCAGTAACATGACAGTTCTGACTGATACTGTCGTGTATCATGGGATTCTCCTTCAGCTATTTTGGGAGAGGTGAAAAAAGAAACTACTGGTGTGATGTCAGGTGTGTCACCACAGAACAATCTGCTTATTCAAGTAAGTTACGGAAGTAAAAAATAGTATGGAAGAGTTACTTGTCTTGGGGGAATATGCAAAGCCTGGCATTAGGATCAGAGCCTGTCCTGTGCTTCCACGGTTACGAGCACGATGGCTGTCAGAGTCCTTGCCCTTATTTACAATTTCATGCAAGTATTAGAGCAAAAAATTAGTCACGTCCTATGATTCATTTTGTACACCGAGATAAAACTCATTCTAACTTGCTGATGTGATTTATGTTCACCAGTTAGATTAAATCCATTTGTTACTCAGGTACGTAAAACCAGGAAATTGTTTGCAAAAATAGCAATAGCATTATGGACGAAGGGCAAGGCATGTCAAATGTGAAAGCTGAAGTGCTCTTAAAAAATCCACCCCAACTGGCCAAATTTTGCACAGAACTTTTTCTAAGAAAAATAATTCAAAACAACATGTCTGTGGTCTTCAGCTTTATCATCATAGTCTGAAATCACAGCTTTACATGATGAATTAAGAATTCCACATGCAACTTTATTTTGGTATAAACATTTGCATGAGACATAAGAGAATGCAGAATGCACCTCCAAATACAAATCTCCAGATGCATGCAACATATTCTTAAGAAATATTCTTAAGAACATATTATTTAAGAAATAATTTTTGGAAAAGTCAATCAGAAAAACAATTACACAAGCCATACATGGTCAGGAAAAGGAAGAACCAGGAGGAAGTATCTTTGATTCACATACTAAGTCACTAATATCTATAAAAATGTGTTTAAATAGCTATTTGAACTACTCAGAAATTGAGCTAAATACTATAATTTCCTGTATGCTGTAAATTACTTTTGCCATTCTAAACTCAAAATAGTAAGAAGATGTTCTACTTTTATCTTTCCGTCATTTAAAACCCCCCCACCACCTTTTGCTTTTGAATTAATGAGTTGGTAGTCATTCTATTTACTTCATCCAGTAGAGCTGAAATTTCAGGTAATTGCCACACTTTTTCGTTTGCTTGAAAAACATGCAAACAGTGTGCACAACTAACCAAGAGCTGATTCCAGTGAACTGTTGCTCTCTGTTTAACAGTGGGAAATAGCAGGTAATAACCCTTATACTTAAAATGCAAATACTGAGCAATACTGTGCAGCTATTGTTTTTCAGTGACAAAACTAAATATATCTGTAATAATTCTAGCTAGCTAGAGAATCATGCCAAACTAACCACAAGCATCAGAGGAACCTAGAAGAAAAATACACTGAATGTATTTTCATACATCAATAAACAGTTTATAAGAGTAAAATACACTGAAAAATACACTGAACGTATTTTCATACATCAATAAACTGTTTATAAGAGTATGGTATAACTGTTTCCTTAGGAATTAGTCAACAACTTTGTGCTTCCATTTTATAAGCAATTAAAAACCACCAGTGGCAATAACACAACAGCACAAGTGTTGTGTTCTTGCAGTTCACGATTTCAAGGTTTTTTGGTTCAAGAACTGAAATATATAATTTATGTCGTTCTCATTTTTAACAGCCTGAAAAAGACAGATTCATCAGCCTAAGTAGCATACTCAATTCTAAGAAGCAAAAAAAAAGCAAAAGTTTCTGCACCAGCACAGTATTAGGGGAGTCTTGTTGTATCACAGTGAAAAAAAAGATAACCTAAGCCCACCTACTTAAATGTAGAATAAAATTAGTGCAAATTTTTGCTACCATGAGAGGATCTTAATTTTGCTCAGCTGGAAAAAAAAAAAAGCTCTATAAATCTCTCTAAAAATCTCTCTATATAATAGCTCTATAAATCTCTATATTACTCTTTGAAGAACAAAAGACGACAGAAAGAGAAACGCACAGTAGCAGAATGAAGTGTTTGCAGAGGTTTTGCTGCATAGTTTAAAGATCACATTCCAGCCTTTCCAGTTCCACATGATGCTTACAGCCACACAGACGTCTCTAAGTAATTTAAAGTTCAGCTCAAAAAAAATCCTAATGTGAAAGAAACTAGAATTTAGAATTTGGCGGAAAGAGCGAGTTCTGTAATACTAAGAGAAAAACTCTTACTATGTGCATTAAACAAAATGAAAAGTTTCTACCTGCCACGGTAATTTCATTTATTACACGTGCAATTTGACTGCGACGTGTTAACAGCTCACAATAGCCACAGATTTTAACGTGATGGACTCACAGTACTAAAACTTACGTCAATGTGATTAATGGGCATTTCTTGGTTTTGGATGACTGTCTCACCAAAAGAAGTTTAGCCTTTGTGTGCCAGTCAGATGTCATGAGGTGGGTCAGTCTTCGCATTCAAACAGGGCAACAGATAGTAAAAAACGCAGAATCACAGAATGTGAGGGGTTGGAAGGGACCTCAAAAGTTCATCTAGTCCAGCCCCTCCGCCAGAGCAGGATCACCTAGAGAAGATCGCACAGGAACGCTTCCAGACGGTTTCTGAATGTCTCTGGAGAAGTAGACCCCACAACCTCTCTGGGCAGCCTGTTCCAGTGCTTCCACTGCTTTTACGACTTACTTCTGCAGTAAGAAATGCAACAACACGTAGAGCAACAGACTCAAACAGTGACGCAGAAGCCCAAAGAGCACAAGAGACAAATATGTTATTTTCATTTTCGTTGCACAACTTAACGATGTCAAGAAAAACAAAAACAGAGTGCAGGTACTTCAGAAACCAGAGGAGGATTTGGCTTGTGGTTAAAGTCTTTAGATTTCCAGGAAGTGAAATATCATCAAGTATCTTCTTTTCCAGAATATATTAAGCAGGACAAATCCAATTTAGTTTTTAATGCTGTTGAAAGTTCTCTTGATAGTAGCTCATGAAGCGATACTCTGTCATGAGAATACACCCAATTCCGACCAGTCCAGTCATATCGCTTTGGCCCACTAGAAAACAAAACACACAATGTGTAAGGACAGATTATTGATGGGAGAGCTGCTGGAAGCCCATATTTATAATGTACCCCAAGGGGATGCGTTAGTTGGGAAAAAATTACATTTAATAGTGCTGACATTTCATCATACACATTACTTTAGATAGTATCACTTGACTAGCATAATAAGTATACAAATAGTTTCTAGTAGTTTCAATTCAGCCTGTTCAAGACCTGGAAAACTCAGAAATCAATAAAATGCATAGAACTTTTGAAATGTGCATATGCTGCCTTTTGCTCAGTGACTCTCAATGAGGATTTCTCTGTCCAGCTCCGATTTAGTCATCATTCTCTTGGAATATTAACTATTTTGGCGACAGCCCTCGTGGATTATCTCATAGGTATGTGCAAATTGTCAAGATTGTT
This sequence comes from Apaloderma vittatum, assembly GCF_000703405.1. Lineage (NCBI taxonomy): Eukaryota > Metazoa > Chordata > Aves > Trogoniformes > Trogonidae > Apaloderma > Apaloderma vittatum. The sequence continues at coordinate 11,217 of NW_009700561.1, read as the reverse complement.
TCCTAATCAGGATTTTTAAACTATGAACTGGTAGCTTTCTGATGAGAGATATTCTCCTGGGTATGCTAAGTGATAACATTATTGTTTATTCGCCATGAGGAGGGCAGAAGAGGGAAGAATTCTAGTAAGGTTAAAAAAGGTAATTCATACATGAAATGTGCTGTTTACTTGGACCTGAACTACAACAGAAATCCCCAAAAGGAACACACAGGCTGGAGAAGTACTGGTGGGCAGCCTGGGGAAGTGGAGCAGAAAAGGCTGGATCTGCCAGAAACTGCTGAGCCATTTCAACAGACACATTTGAAAGGTGACAAAATGTATCACTTGCTCTCAGCGGACACAAGCTCCTACCCTTCTTGCTTTTGGCACTCGTTTCCCCAATTTCTTCTCTCACCCCCTTCTTCCCTCACCTGATTTTCTCGCACACAAATATTATAAAGGTTATTTGTGTAGCATTGAATTAATGCTACTGATTAGTTCTTGCAGCAGTCACACACAGACACTCTAAGCACAGGAGAACACAGATCACCATTCTCATTTTCTTTTTAGAATCACAAAATAGAGTCATGGAATCGTTTAGGTTGGAAAAGACCTTTAAGATCATTGAGTCCAACTGTTAACCTAGCAATGCCAGGTCCACCACTAAACCATGTCCCTGAGCACCACAGCTATGTGTCTTCTAAATACCTCACGAATGGTGACTCCACCATTGCCGTGGGCAGCCCGTGCCAATGCTTGACAACCCTTTCAGTGAAATTTCTCCCATCCAGTCTAAACCTCCCCAGCACAACCTGAGGCCGTTTCCTGTCATCCTATTGCTTGTTACTTGGGAGAAAAGACTGACCTTGCTACAACCTCCTTTCAGTTAGTTGTCTGAGATGCAACAAAAGAATTTACCAGCTGAAAGTGAGTGTATTGGCATATGGGAGATTTATATTAAAATGGTGGTTTGCTCTCTGCTATCACGTAGTGTTGGCTTGATTTTTCAGGCCTACATTTAAGTATCAAAAAAGAAACTTGAACTCCTGTGTTCCACTCCAGGCCTTTCTATCCATCCAGCTCTCCACATCTGAAACAGGTGAATGACTGGAAGGCACTCACTACTGTTAACATCAGCTAGGGAAACTAAGAAATGAGAAAGGAATGAAGTGGTGGTCCTGGATAGACAAACCATCAGGTCTTGAACTCACAGGAAAAAAACACCTTGGAAGTCAGAACTCAGGTCTGCAAGAAAGCAGACTGCCCAATGTATGCGCAAGAACAATCTGCATGTTCTCTACAAACATAAACACTGAGCTGAACTGTGAATATCCTGAATAATTGAATACCCTGCAATATTGGAATGAAGAACTTCCTAACCACAAACCAAACTATGAGAATTCACAAAGGCAATCACCAACCAAAGTCCACTTGCTCTGTGTGAACTGCAAACTATCTGGAATTGAGATTACGTGCTCCAGTTACTTTTCTTGGTCCTTTGTGTTTGCTGTACAAGCATATGTTTACATTGTCCTGCACCTAGAGAATGACAGAATGGGATGCAGCCATTCATGAAAATCAGGCTAAGACAGGTCATTTAATCAACAACAACAAAGAAAAGAAATGCATACGTTATCTGAACTGTTTTTAAATATTACATCATAAGTATCAGTGATATGGTTAGCGTATGAAAGACTTCCATAGTTCTCTGGATCTTCAAAATGTTGTGCAAATATGATTTTTTAAAATTTAAATTAACAATTTAAGCAAGGATCTTGTGAATTTTATGAAATGTCTACACAGTTAAATACAGACTAAATGTATTTCTCATTAAAGGTCTGCATGCATTTTTAAACAGTAAGAGAGAAGAATTAAAACGCCACATGAAGGTATTATTAAGAGATGCTGTGTAAGGTTGAAGAGTCTTTTCAGTCAAAGTTGCCACATGAAATTAATGCAATCACACTGGCCGGCAGGTTATATCCAGCCCCTTTTTTTAAACTGTCAACTAAGTAAAGCTTAACAAACACAAGCTCAGGTTCCCCAGACGCATGATAGAAAACAAGAGATAAAAAAAATCCTGAAAATTAGTCTTTCAAATCTTAAGAATTTGTCTCCCTTGGGATACACTCTTAAAGATTCAAGAGTCTAGATTTAGCGTACAAATTTCCCAAATATAACATTCAATGCAAGTGATCTCTGGCAGCAACATTTGCTTCTTTCACTTCCTAGTACATTGCCCTTAAGAAGTAATTCACTCTAGTTTACTTGTTAGAGTTGCTCTTCAGAAGTTAGGAAATAAGTGAACATGTAGGATCATATTTCAGGAAATACCACTGTTTACCATAACACCAGTTAAGGAAGCACAAAACTTAATGCTTGTAGGTGAGTAATTTTTTCATCACAGATGAATTTGCAAGTTTATCTCGTCCCTTGTGTACTTTTATTCACTACTGGAGCAATCAAAAACAAGAGAACCTTTTTTCACAAATTCCATATTCTGGAACGTGTACATCTTAGCTGAGCTAGAGCTGGCTCCAAACAGATAGGATTTTAAAAAAAATTTTGTTTTTCATAAATAGATAAAAGTTTTGTCTCAGTGACACAAAAATCTTAAGTAGAATCAAGGTCCATAACTATGTTTATGGCAAAATATACAGAATTAATAAATCCTGCCAAACAGCCTGCATCTGTCTAACCAAAAAGGTTTTCTAGTTTCCTAGGCCTGGTGTCTTATCTAGTCATGCCCCTGCTACATAAATTATTTCATTAATAAAAGGATTCTGAGATAGGAGTTAGTAGGAAAAAAAAAACCCTAACCTAGTACGCTGTGCATCAGCCAGTACATAAGTACACTACAGCAAAGTTACAATTTTCTTTAAGTAAATTCTGCCTATTAAAATTGTTTCTCTTAAAATCTTGAATTCTGTTTTGCTTTTTCTTTACCCCACTACAGAATTCCACTACTGCAAAACCATTCCCAGTTTTGCAATCAATACATTCTTTCTGAACAACGCTGAAGATGTACACCTGCACAGTTACCAGCAGACCTCATACTTTCCAGCTGGCTGGATCCTCCACCAGTAACACTGAGCAACCCTCCCAGCTCTTCCCCGAGGACAGTGGTAGGGAATACAGTTTTTGGAGGGAGATAGCCACAACACTCTTCCCATATACCTGGGTGACCTCCCTACTGAAACCAACGAGAAAACCTGGAATGGATCATCTCACAGCAGCAGGGGAGGCAGGGAGAACAGCTAGCCCAAGCTCCCGCAAAGTGCAGCTGCCTGACAAAAACAGCCAGTGGGAAAGCACATAAACATGTAAAGCAGGAAATCCCACAAGCTTAAAAGGGAAGGAGCCACCCTGTCTAAATACAAAGAGAGGTTTAAATCATAACGTCATCATCACTCTTTTTTCAACAGAAGCTTTGGTTGTTTGTTTTGTGTTTTGGGTTTTTTTAATCATGCCTCTTTATTCTTTTATGAGTAGGCTATATAGGAATATATAGAATGATTTGGGAATGCATTAGGGTATAAAAATTCTGCATTATGCATTTTCTGGACTAATTTAAGTACGTCAAGATGCTGCACTGTGCCTCAAACCTCTGTAACAAATATTATCAAACATGTAGATTATATCACATTTTGAGAATATACTGAATAAAAGGGTTACTTATGAAAAGGATATTACATAGTCCGAGCCACGTATAGAAAAAATGGAAGGTACATTTCCACCCAGTCTGCAGACATTACGTAACTTACCTAGTGGGTGAGGACAGCCAAATCTGCCGGTTAGGTGTTTGCTTATTGATTACATATGTTCCCATGTCTCCACCTAATTTAACTGTTAGAACTCCACTCTAAAAACACAAAGACAATAATTGAGAAATTAAATTTTTTAATCCAGTTACTTGAGAAGAACTACAGTAGATACACAGAAACTTACATATCTGTATCACATTCCAAACAATAACAGCTTGGAAGAATCATAACATTAAGTATCAAAAAACTTGTGTTGATACCTAAGACAACCTGTGTATCTCTGAGTCTGATCTAGACTTTAAACCTTCTGGTCAGAGTTTGATTCAGTGTGTTTGCACCATTCAAAATGGCACTACTTAAATACTACTCTTGAGCTTTGACCTGCCATCTTGAAAGGACTGCTCGTTCAATTTGCAATGATTAAAACATCGTCCAATAACAACATTTCAAGAGTTCATTGTTTTCATGAACAATACAGAACTGGTGTGGTTCAAACTCAAGTAGCTTTACGTGCAATTTTATCTAACTTCTCTTAACTGTAACAGTTTCCCAGTGAATAAACAAAATGTGTTCTCCAATAACACTGACAAAGTGTCTAGATCCTGAATCATACCTCAAAAATGTTCCACTTCTAAACTCCATGAGGCCTGATTCATTTTAGTTATGTCAGCTCATTATACTAGTGAACATTTATTTACTTTGTCTTACATTTCTTACTGACAACATGATTCACATTTTTCTGACATTTTCACAAGTGCATCTGAAAAGCATATGCAATGCTGACAAAAATATTTCTGTACTAATTTTAAAAGAACAAGAGTACTTGGACCAGAGTTAACTTACAGATGATCTGAATTATTCTACTTAAAAAGGGTATTTCTACAGAACACGCTTTGATGATTCAGGTAATAGGTCACTCTTATATTTAATCTACAGTTTCGCAAATACTTCATGTCCTATAGCATGCTAAATCTTCCTTAAGGAACTTATACTCTCCACGCTTTACTCCAGTCAGAAGATACTACTAGAGCTACTATCATTGCAAGGGCTATTTGCTATGTATAAACACTTACTGTAAGGCAAAAGTACTTTAATTTACGAGTACCTACTGCCTGCCAACTAACTCTGTAGCACTGGCAGCACCTTAAAACTTCCTTCCCTTACAAAGCAACTCAGTGTTAATGGTTTCTGATCTATCTCAAAGACTATCAGCTATGAAATAATATTCTCAAGGTCTGTGGAGTTTTTGGGGGTTTTTTAACCTTAGTTTCCATGCTGTTTCTGTGCTTAATAAGAGATTTATATCTATGAACAATACAGTAAAAAATAAAAGGCTCCCCTGGTTAATGCTGCCATCAAGCTGCCCTGCCAGTTAGGAATTGGCTATTGGTTTAATGCAAAGAAGGGCAACAATAAGCTACCTCCTGGTTCTCACAATTCAAGCTTTTCTGTATCTCAGTAGTCTTAGAGCTGTCGACATACAGCAGAATAAAAATAGGTTGGAGGATTAAGCCTGAATAGCAATACAAAGGCTTCCCTATTCTTCTGCGTGCCATATTAAGTATTTACCATGATGTTACACTGTATTCTCCCTATAGAGAACACTGTATGTAAAAAGAATTAACAAGAAAATTATACTACTGCTTACATTGCATGTCGGCTGTCAGAGAGTGTTGTTGCCCTGTCATTGCAAATTACATAAAGGTTCTATTGCTGTGTTTAAAATGTTTTTCCATCCATTACACAATACTTTTGAGATAGTAGAAAATACAACTTGATGTTTTAAGAACTTAAATTGCAAGATATTTTTACCATATTTTAAGGAATGCTACTGTAGGTGCTTTGTACTACTTGATCAGTGTTTGCTACCTCCCAGTAACAAGAATGTTATTTGAATGACATTTTTTTTCCTCTGGACACAAAGATACAAATTGCATGAGGAAATTCAGTTCATAACAAGTCACAGGTGTAACAGACCTTTAACATGTTCGCCACCTCGTGGCTTGGGATAGCACTCACCTTGTCTTTTTGAGATCAACTTTGTAAACTTTGAAACATTTAACCTCTCACTCTTAAGAGAAAAGACAACCTATTAGTACGTCACCATACACTATACATTACAAAGTTACTGGTAAAAATTAAGATGGATGTAAAAATAACTTGTGAGCCTCCCAGTGAGTTAATGTCAAACACAATCCTCTCTACAGTGGCGGAGATAAAATTCTGACATAAGATGACTCATCCCCTTCACATAACACAGTGTTTAGGAATATTAAAAAAGGAAATTATAATCCTTTTGCTATTTTTTTTTGTTCTAAACTCTTTAAATTAGGCTAATACGCACTGATATGCTGCAATATGCTGAAGAGCAATGTTAAACAATTCTTCGCTTTTCATGCTGTAACATTACTTTTCACGCTGTAATATTAAGTACATAATTAAAGCAACAAATAGTATTTGCTAAGGGCAATGACAGACTCCTACTAACAACACATCACTTTTCATCTCAGCTATAAGAAATAAAGAATGAACATTATTATGACAAATTTACACAGAAGCAAGTTTGAAAACTACATGGTTTCTTTTTTCTTTTTTTTTTTTTTGCACAGTGCAACACAAACTATCTGCTTCGATGTCCCCAAGCATAAAACCTTAACTGACAGGGCTAGTAAAAAGCAACTTTCTTGCAGTAAGAGCAAGTATTTATCTGACCTCAAAAATATACAGCAGTGGAAGACCTGCATGGCAGATGGCAGTGTAGAGAGAAACTGCTCTCCTCTCCAAATCATGTAGAGGGCTCCAGTATACAAACCACTTCAGGAATTGAATATGAAACTAATAACTTCCCCACACAAACAGAATGGACGTTTTAAACCTGAGCCTGTCACTGCTGTAAAGGAGTATGAGTGGCTGACTGATTAAAGGCTCCAATTACCAGGCTAGCAGCCACCCCACATATCCCGTAACAGTAGCCTTCTCACCTCGTATGCTCTGGTCTCACTTTGGCAACCACCTGTAAAATCATTGAATCCTCTTGTTGCTTCTCTCTACAACTGGCTGTCAACAGTAAAGCCAGGACTAATATTTTGTACCTGGTCAAGACAAATGTTGCTTCTCACTATTCAGGGCAATCAAAGAAACTGCTCTTCCAGGCACGTGTGATGTACACATACTATGCCGTGTAGGCCTGCCCTAGTATTAAGCAAGTGACTGCTGATGTCAGAGGTCTATCTGTGTTTAGAAAATTCTAAAGACTACTGTGAAATTAGAATAAAAAATTAGCACAAGATATTTTCTATGTCTTGTTCTATACACTAAGCATTCTAAACTGCTAAGACACAAGAGCATGTTACTTTTTACAAGGATAGTTCCTCCAGTTAGTATAAAGAGGCATGTTTTAACAACAAAGCTGTAAAACCAATTAAGTGCTGGCACTAAAGTAGTTATTTTAAAAGTCCCCTTCAACGAAAGAAAAAAGTACAATAATTACAGCAGTAACAGAATATTTATAACATACTCCTAAAGAAACATCGTAATCTTCTGGAGTAAAAGGCTTATCTGTCAGGTCCTCAAAGAAATCTGCTAAGGAGTCCAGTGTTTCTTCAGCCAGTTTTTCGTAAGCGGTCTCATCTAAACAGCTACAAATAACAAACAAGCCCATAATCAGGAAAAAAACATGGAAGATGGTATTTTCCCTATAATAAAACCACACCATAACCTTGACGTAACTGTAACCACGATCATATAAAACAACTAGACATTTTTCTAGAAGTAATGTAGGCCACAATCCACATTTGAAATTTTGGTAGTAGAGATCTCTTAACTGAGGAGTACGTACTTCTTTCCTTAGATACACTGACCCCTGTGTACTAAGAGAACGGAATTAGATTTCAAAATAAGGCACCTTCATAAAAGACCTTATGCAAGAATTACTTAGTTTTGAACTCTATGAAGAGAGACAAGCACCTCCTGTTTAGAAGTGCAAGTCATTTGACACCAAGAGACTAGCCGTAGCTGTAAGCAGTTTAGAAACATCACGTGCCATGTCTATGTACAGCATTTGAGTTCTCAACTGAAATTACCAACACAGCCCAGTAATTAGAAGTTATTTGAAGTGTGCTTATGAACTAATACAATTACCTTCCTCTTCAGAGTCTCAGAGCACCCCTGTTGCCATTACGTAAGGCTTACAGCGCTTGTGAGACTGCTTTTTAACCTCTTTAAATAGGAACAAAGTTTAGATCACTTTAATTAATCAAACGTAATTAAGTCACCTAAGTTTTTCCATCCATATCACTCTCAACTTCTAACCGAGTGTGTAGGTGGGTATCTCTAGCAACAGACAATTCAGTGAAATAATTTCTGTGGCCTCCTATGATGGGGCTACAGCATTGCTGGATAAGGGAGGAGCAACTGACATCATGTACCTGGACTTGTGCAAAGCATTTGACACTGTCCCGCACAACATGCTTGTCTCTAAATTGGAGAGAAATTAATCTGACGGATGGAGCACTCGGTGCATAGGGAGTTGGCTGGACGGTCGCACTTTAAGAGTTGTGGTCAACAGCTTGATGTCCGAGTGGAGGCCAGTGACGGGTAGAGTTCCTCAGGGTTGGTATTGGGACCAGCGCTGATTAACATTTTTGTCAGAGGCGTGGACAGTGGGATCGAGTGCACTCTCAGCAAGTTTGCCGACAACACCAAGCTGTGTGGTGTGCTCGACACGCTGGAGGGAAGGGATGTCATCCAGAGGGACCTGGACAGGCTTGAGAGGTGGGCCCATGTCAACATTATGAAGTTCAACAAGCCCAAGGGTAAGGTCCTGCATGTGGGTCAGAGCAATCCCAAGCACAAATACAGGCTGGGCAACGTGTGGATTGAGAGCAGCCCTGTGGAGAAGGACTTGAGGGTGTTTGGGGATGAAAAACTGGACATGAGTCAGCAATGTGCACTCAAAGCACAAAAAGCCAATCGTAACTTGGGCTTCACCAAAAGAAGCATGTCCAGCAGCTCACAGGAGGTGATTCTCCCGCTCTCCTCTGCTCTCCTGAGACCCCATCTGCAGCCTTGTGTTCAGCTGTGGGGCCTCCAACATAAGAAGGACAGGGCCCTGTTGGAGTGAGTTGAGAGGAAAGCCATGAAGGACTGGAGCACTTCTCCTACAAGAACAGGCTAAGAGAGTTGGGGCTGTTCAGCCTGGAGAAGAGAAGGCTCTGGGAAGACCTCAGAGCGGCCCTTCTGTACTTAAAGGGAGTCTACAGAAAGAAGACGAGGGACTCCTCATCAGGAAGTGTAGTGACAGGAGTAATGGTAACAGTTTCAGTCTGAAAGGGTAGATTTAGATTAGAAATTAGAAAGAAACTGTGAGGGTGGTGACGCACTGGAATGGGTTGCCCAGAGAAACTGTGGAAGCCTGGCCTTGAACACCTCCCTGAAAATGTTCAAGACCAGGCTGGACAGGACTTTGAGTGGAAGGTGTCCCTGGTCATGGCAGCAGAGTTAGAATGAGATGATCTTTAAGGTCCTTTTCACCACTTCTATTTCACATTCTATTTCATTTTTTGTTAATTGGTATGACAAGTTACTGTGAACTACGCTGACTTACTGTCTTTCAGATGATTATACAGAACATTTCTTGTGGGTTTTTTTCAAAGTTTCTTGATAGCCAGTTACGGAAATACATTCTATGACACTTTCGTGCGGGACACCACAGAGAAACAGAAAGCTTTAGGATGAAGAGCATTCAGATACTGGTTCAGAGAGCAGTAAAGGCATTCAATGGTAAGAGCCATTGCAGACATGTACACAATCCTTCATCGGGCCTCTAGTGCCTGCATCAGAAGGGGAGAAGTCTCTGACAGGTACTGTGTCACATCCTGTCAGCACAAGCAGAAATTTCACGTGCCCCGATACATGTGAAATGGTGCTAGATACTTAATGAGCTACAGCAATTATTTCCTCAGGGACCTTCCAAACTCCCTTAAATGCTTTTCAGTAACGCTGTATTTTGCGTTTATGTCATATCAACAGTACATTAGTTTGATAGTCTTACCATGTCTAGAAATTATTTTAAAATACAGAGACTCTATTTTCATGAGTATCTCAAAATAAAATTTACCTTGCATCATAGACAGTTCCCACATTTCTTAAATTTATGAACTGAACAGTCTTGTTCTTCCCCTCTGAAGCATGTTGTAATTGCTGTTCAAAGTAAGTGTAAAATGGAATTAGAAGATAAAACATGAAGAGTTATAAATCACAGATTTGTAACATAAATTAAATAGATTCTTGAAGACCGTTCTATCCTTCCAAGTAAAATATTCAGGTTCTGTCCTACAGACATAATACAGAGAGAATTACGCATCTCTGGTCCTTGGATGGTTAAGGCAATCTAGAATACTCCCTGTTTTCTGATACAAACTAATGAAAAGCAAAGAATTTTATTCACAGAATAGTGAACTAGGAAAGAAAATAACTGTTTTTTTTTCTTCACTGTGCTAATTCAGAAATACTGAGCAACTTCAGTCAACTGGCTTAAGCCAAGATTTTCACAAGTATCCCCTTCTAAGATGGTTCATTATCAACAACTTGTTTCCCTCTGTTACGTATCATGAAAACATTCTACTGAAATACATAGAAGTCTTGAATCCTCCTTATTTGCAAAACAGCTAACATCACACTTCACATTCCAGACTTCTGTACAATATGCTGTTTCACTTCTACTTTATCTTCTGCTTAAAAAAAAATTAAATTAAAAATTTAAAAAACAAATCAGAATTACAGAAAAGCTTTATCAACATACTGGCAACAGGAGACAAGACAGCAAAATGGACATGTCCTTTGTGGACAAGCAACACACCAGCATGGTTAAAAATAAAGTTGATCCACTAGCCTAACACACGAGCAGAAGCATTTATGCTATCCACCAAGAAAGGAAGACAGCATGATTGCTCTTTTCTTCTTAACCCGGGCTATGAAGTGTCATCGGCAATGAAGCGTACATGTTTTTTGACAAACAGTAAGACCGCTTAGCAACTGCTTTTTGTGTACCTGCACGAGGTTCTGAAAACAAACAGAGCAAGCTGAAAAACACGCGACATTTTTAAAAGGAACTATGACAGTCCCTCCACAAGGTCACACGAGGGCAAAACACAAATCCATCTCTCTCCGCACGGTTTGACATCCACCCTCGGGCAGCAGAGACCAAACGGTCTGTTAGACCAAAGCCCTGACAGGCACATCAGGAGGGGAAGCCTCCGCCTACCACCAGTGATGCAGGCTGACAAAATACACGCCGACGACCACGCTATTTTTGACTCTACCCTTTCGCGTTTCAATATGCACTTAGGAACAAGAGCCGCACGACCACAAACACACTCGGGTTCCGGCCGGTGTGAGCGACTGTAGCTCCGCTATCGCGCTCCTGGGCAATTTACGGCCCGAGGCTGCCAACCCGGTGCCGCTGCCACCGCTC
>NW_009700560.1:0-8184 GCF_000703405.1 Apaloderma vittatum | reverse complement strand
GATCATCCAGTCCACACTTCCTCAGTTTAGCCGCGAGGATGCTGTGGGAGACTGTGTCAAACGCTTTACTGAAGTCAAGGTAGATCACATCCACCGCTCTGCCATCATCCATTCACTTTGTTATCTCTTCATAAAAGGCTACCAGGTTGGTCAAGCATGACTTCCCCTTGGTGAAGCCATGTTGACTGTCCCTAATGACCCTCTTATCCTTGATATGCCTTGAGATGGCACTAAGGATAAGGTGTTCCATTACTTTCCCAGGGATGGAGGTGAGGCTGACCGGCTATAGTTACCCGGGTCCTCCGTCTTGTCCTTTTTGAAGACTGGAGTGACATTTGCTTTCCTCCAGTCCTCAGGCACCTCTCCCGTTTCCCAAGACTTGGGAAAGATGATGGATAATATTTAGATTTTAATTTGCAATAATACTGGTTATGAATAAAACATTTCCTGAAATATACAATAGTTTTGGTGTCTTTTTTTAAATCATTACTCTGTGTGAAAGCTTTTTATTTTTTTTTTCAGCCTAGCCATTTCCAAGTTGTCAAAAGATGCTTAGTCTCTGGGGTTGCTTTGTCACAGAAGGTAAGATCAAACCAATGAGAAAAATACAATAAGTTTGAACCAGAGGCCAGCTCAGCCATGAAGCAATAGAAACAGCAGCAGTCTTTCCAAAGTATCTGACAGGCTTCATTTGTCTCAGAAAGGACTCTGCCACGTCACATGGTCATGCTTTCCCATCATCCTTTTGCTGCGTCGCAGCCACTCCTTTGTGTGCTGCCAAAGAAGTATGCAAAGTGAGGAAGAATGCCTTGAGATTTTCAAATGAATATGACTTTTAGGAGAAGCTGTAAGTCAAGGACCCCAAGCAGGCATCAATTCCTCTCTCTCTGCCAAAGAGCTGTCACTTCCTTGGAAAGTTAAATTTGTCACAAGGAAAGAAAATTTCACCATAGTCTGTTTAAATAACTTAGGGAGTAGAATCTTTTCCCAGGTGCTTTTTCCACACAAAGCAAATGTATCAATCACTTTATTCGCTGAAATAACAATTTATTATCCATGCAGGAGGCCGTAGATTCAATCTGCACACTGTTCTGAGTGTCACGCCAGATACTAAAATCTGTCATCAGTCTTTATCAAGGAAATCATTCCATTCTTGTCATCTGTTTTTATTAATATGACTATTTATTACTTCAATAATTAATTATGACAAGTAGTCTGCCATTTGGATAATGAATAAATATTGATACATTGCATGGCTAATACACTGTTGTTGTATACCTAGCTTTGAAATTGAGAAGATCTGAATGGTACTAAACCATATAATTCTATATTAGGTATCACATCACTAGAACTGAACATATCATATTCAACTAGAGCAGTGTTTTTCAGACTACACATAACTTGCAGAATGGTGAGGTTGTTCAGCTCTGGACATCTTAAAATGGCCTATTTTTTGAAGCTAACGCACGAAAAATATATCCTATATTTAAGCTATTTTAAAAAAATCACACTTCATAAAAAAAAGTTTCATGGTAAGTGCCTGAATGGCATTGCATTCCAAGAAAAAACTGAAGCATAAGACCTTGTTCCATTCCTCATTCTCTCCTGATTAAAACTTCTCTTCCCTGTTGACTGGAAATCTGGAGCTACCCTGGGCAAATACATCTAAGCATCATCTGAGCCCATCTTATATCTCTCTCTTCTCTCAGGCAATAAAGAACCTGGCTCTCCCCATTATTTTAAATCCTGTAATGACTAATGGTGTCTACCTCACTTTTGGGGTCAATCACATTTTTCATATGACAACTAAGAAATATGCTGGAAGAATTCAATTAAAACTTCACAGAGAATTTGAAAATTAAGTAGCATTACAATTTTCATAATTATTTAACACCACCAAGTTGACTCGTTTGCTTAACATTAAATCTTTAAGTATTCTTTTGGGACAGGTCAAGAAGATTACTTCATATACAGGGAAAAAAAATGATCCTAAAATTACATATACACTGAGTTGATCTGTATTTTGCAAACTAAAAACATGCCAGGATGTTAGTTAATAAATTAGAGCCTAAAGGAGGATCAGGATTCAGGGCACTGGTTCAAATCTGTGACCTCAAACTTTCTCTTTTACAAATTTCTGCATGCTCTTCTTCCTCAGCTGCAAGAAATAAGATACTTAACAACCTTCAAGACAGAAGATGTTCTAGATTAAGAGCATCCTTTCACAGTATTTTTCTACCCCATTTCTTTGTCAGTAAGATTGTTACATGAGACTGAGAGGTAGGAAGCCACAGAACATTTTATTTTCAAGCTATCATCAGTTTGACATGCCCATGTTCTCTGCTTGAGATGTAAAGGATACACTGCACCAAAAATACAAGAGACAAACTGCTCAGACTGAAAATCATTCCCGCTTACTGGAGAATTCTAAGACTTCCTGGGTTGTTTCCTACCTTCGTTTAAGATGTGTGTATACTTTAAGATGTGGATCAGCTAGAAAGACTACCAGCAACAAAAATGTTTCCAGTTCTAGAACTGAAAGGATAGCTTTAACAAGTTGGATTTATTAAAAAGAAAAGCATTACTAATGTTTAGAAATAAAAAAATATTCCTGTGAGGAGAAACAGAAATGAGAGATTTTGCTCAAGAGAACTTGAAATATTTTTTATCTATTAAGACAGGAAATATTGGAATTTATCATAAACAGTCCTTGGGAGGTTCTTTAGTCCCTCTAAAGAGGGATCTTTGAATGGAGTGATGTTCACACTTCTGTACAGGAATGACAGCAAGTACAGCTGAGCATGCCAACTGTGCAAAAGACATACCAAAGAAACTTTTAAGGTTTTTATCAGCTGTATGACTGTTAAGAGAGAAAAACGAGTAATAGATATTTCACAGTGTAATGGCTAAAATGCAATGCTATAAAGACAGAACTATTACACAGTCAAAATCAGATAAACTTATAATAGAATATAAATGTATTTCTCCAAGGAATTAAATATCTTAATATGTGTCTTTTCACAGTTCTATAGTATAGTCCTTTTACAAGGGGAGTTTTTAGTCAAATATGAACTAAAAATGTATTTAATAAAGATTAATATTTATTAACAGAAGTTATTTAAAATCCAACAATTTCCTTATCTGCAATATATCATCTATGCAAGGCAATAGCACCACATTTGATTCTAAGCTACAGCCTCAGACTTCTAAAAAAGTGATGTGACAAGTGTGCAAAGCTAGCCATAGGCTCACTTAGGCAAATGCTTATTATCTTACCTGCACTTCACACACACTTGTATTACCCTCATATTATTGGAATTAAAAAGTAGCATTACTTTCATAATCTGGCAAATAAACAGGCATTCAAACACTAAGTAGTACATGTTATGAAGACACCAGATAGGTATACTTTAACACAAAACAACATTTCTTAACCACTGCACAGTAGTATACAGTACGCTGCATGCTGGTTTAGGATATGATCTTACTGATGCTTTCAAGAGAGACTAAGTTTGAGGAAAAATACTGCATGTTATTTAAAACTACAGATACTGAATAAATACACTGATCTTCTCTTTATTGAGCTCATCTGCACTGCTTTAAAATTATGTCATACAGAAATTACGCCACATAAATTGAATAATTCCAAGCTCGGAATCCCCTCAAAGTTGGAGTATTTTCATCACCTAAGTTCCAAATTCAGGAACCTTAAAAGTAGGCATGCAGATGATAGTTATCGTTTTGAAATGTTTTCAGACTTCAATCTTATCAATTTAATTTTTAATTAAAATAAAATTACCATGCAAATTAAGTAACATACATTTTCTAAGACAGCTTTCCCAGACCACACAAAAATTGTTCTATACTGACACTAGATAAGATAGCTCTGTGAAAATAACAATGCATATATATTTTTCAAATAGGTGGAGGTAACACCTGACAAACAACTGCTTTCAAAAAGGCAGTCCATTAAAAAATTATAACTGTATTCCGCCATCAACACTGTTTTGAATTTTGTTAGAGGTGATTTATATTCTGAAACTTTCTTCTCATGTTCTTAAAAAAAATAAATTAAAAATACCTATGGTCTCAGTTTATGGTAATACATGCAGCTCCTTCCTATCTTTATAACACTTCAGTAGCAATTCAAGTGAAAACTACTTAAGTTATGCAAATAAATACAATGAATTGTAAAATATTATAGATTATGTCTTCTTGTAGGACCAAAACCCCCTTTTAAATCAAACAGATGTTATTTGTCTTATTTTCTACTGTATTGGCTGTAGAATATGAGAGAGTAGAATAGATGGTTTACTGGCATGTATTAATACTTATACAATAGGCAGTTGTTATCATTAGTTATTTTTTCCCTCAATTAAACTTCTGTTTCTCAACAACTGTGGGTTTTTTCCCCCACATTTTCTAGTTTGTTCTCAAGGTGAAACATGACATGTGTTTTAACACTCAAAGATATGTTCATAGGCAGGCTTTAAGTCTAAAAATAAGATTTACAATAGGAAGTCTGACAACCTTAACAGTAGACTTATGTCTGTGGCATTATAATGGGGGCAAATAAGCACTACATTAGTAACATGACAACAATAATAACAACTTTCACTTCTAAAGACTTAGCATCTACTAAGGCATCCCAAAGCACTTAGCAAGTATTACCTTCAGGATCGCAAAGAGCTAAAAGGTTTACAACATTAGAATGAGTATAAAAATAAAACTGTATGAAAATGCAGTTAAACTGAAAAAGAATAAGAAACAAAGACTTAAATGTATTAAGTCAATATCAATACTCGTATGAGAATAACATATTTTTACATGGAAACCATTGTATTATGCTGCACCACATGCGGTGATGCTCAAATGCTTTTTGGCAGTGGCAGTCTCAACAGAGAATGGGCAGCAGTTGTGTGTATGTCCACATCCACTGGCTGTGCACACATGTGCACTTACAACACAGAGGAACCAATACAGTAAAAGCAATGATAATATGTATATATGTACATCGGAATTAGCATCATTACAAAGCTTCACGATTTATACCCATGTATGGAATAGACAGTTTTGGAAGAGAAGGGTACTTTGGATTTGCCAGCTCCTCAAATACCATACTTCCTGTATGGTATTTGCAGATATTCTTCACTAAATTGTGTGTGTGCACACACGTGTACAAACACATGAAGAGAAAGAATTCGAACTTACTAGTTGGCTATAACTCTCTTCTATTTATTTAAACCAGTAAAGATCTGTGAAACCATGGCTACCTAATCTTTTGATGTACTTGTATTACGCTTAACTCTGAGAGAAACATACACTAGTCTTCCTTGTAGATGGAGCCATTACTTCACTATAATTATCTATTCTGTAACTATCTGCTGTGCACAGAGGAAGTGGTGTTTGCACACAGAGGATCTGGTGCTTGAATTATATCATAATTGCATACGGCATGCATGCAACCTGTTAGACAAAGTCCAGATGGTCAACCATTCTGTATGGATTTGAAAACATGCTCAAAGGCCACGATGAGGGACACAGTAGTCATCAAATTACTGATATTCAAACTACTCCTCACACATCTGACTTGAGTTTCATTCGTGGCTTTACTTCCCTGGAAATTCTGTCCCTGAGTTTTTGAAATATAAAATCACTATATAAAATTCCTTGATGCTGTTATAAGCTTTTTTTCATTCCTTCTCCTTCCTCCAAACACAAGCCTGTTCACAGTTTAATATTCAAACTAAGTTTATGAGTTAGCCACTAACACACTTTCTAAACGAAGACTAGTGAAAGAATGCTGGTTTAGAAGTTTTACCCAACTTGATCTTTATTAAACATTTAGGACATGTTTTTGAATAAATTTCACATTTCAAAACATAATTAACAAGTATCAGGAAAGCTCTGTGTGCTTAGGAAGTACATCTGACAAAGCTACCTCTTCAAGTCCATTACATAAAAACATTTCTTAGAGTTACACTGTGATCTAAAGATTTCATATTAAACAACATAGAAACACTTCAGTTCAACTAGGGGCACGCACAATATATTATATTTGTCACTACAATTACGCGCAACTCCACAAAGTTCCTATCTCTCTATTCAAACATAATGAAAAATAGTGTATGAACAGCGTTAGAGATGAAGCCAGCATTGGGTTCTCCCTCCACCATGCATATAGATTGCCTGGTTTTTGCATTTTACAGTTTCCCATGCATCAACATTTTCACTTTTCTTTCACTGGTAAATGTATCCTGGATACGTTTTAGTCCGATACAGCTTCCAAAGCAGTTAAACAGAGATGCAGCCAAAAGTTAATAAATGCACAGATCAAATTCTCTGCGGTGCCTAAATTTAATTATATGGTACATGTAAGCATTTAATTTTATGAAGTTGAAAATGGGATACTTTGCAATAGAAGGAACACTGGCATCAAAGTACTGAAATTTGCAGATTTAATGCGCTCCAAAATACATTCATTTTATCACCCTGGCAGAGAGACTTATATAAGAATATGTAACTATCAACTCTCATACAAGTATATTCAAGTATTCATTCTGATAACACAGAAGTCCTATCAGTATCAGAAGATTTAAAGGACAGTTCTGAAAGCTAATCTTACACAGTATCTAAAAATATGACAAAATGATACTTATACCTGAGGTAGAGACTAGCATGAATTTCTGTGGCATGCTGGATTTACTATTCAGATTCATTAAGAATATCATTTGAAATGCTGGTCTTACGTATGAGGTAGATACTGAACAATGACCAAAGGATTAGTTTTCATAACAAATCAAAGGACAAGTACATACGTTGTCACATCAACAAATCTATTCTGCACAATCATGGCCTCCAGTAACACCTCGTTTACCAAAATGGGCATGGCTAAACTGTCATCTTAGGCCAGGAGGCTGATGGCTCTCCTCTTGTTCGCACAACTCAGGATTTCTTCTAAAGGAATCACAGTGTAGAAAGAGAATGTTTCCATACGTTAGTTTTTAGAAACACTACCATGTCTCCCAGTATATTTTGAAAATATTTGCTATTCTTTCAATTGCTTCTTACTAGCTCCTCAATTCTGAACTCATTCTTTAATAGGAACTTCTTTCTTCCTAACAGTTTAACTACTTACACGAACCGTAGTCCAAGAGCCTTCTGCAAAGTATGTATTTCATAATTCACATTCCTCATTATGTTAGAGTACAAGATACACATTTCCATGTGATTATTGTTCCTATTCGTCTTCATATATGCCACTAATGCAATTGTAAAAAGGCATAAACAGTCAGCAGGACGATTGCATTTTTAATTTCTATCTTACATAGATCAGTATCTATCTTCCAGAAGAACAATTTAGTGATGAAGTTAATTCAAAAAATGGAGATACCATAGAAGTTATAGAGTTTCTGGAAAAATGTATTGTGTATTGCCCCAAAATGATGATTCTTCTACTATTTCAAACCTAACTGTTGAAGTTTCATGGACACTTTTAAAATGAGAATTTGAATAGAATAAATGTGGAAAAATATTTGTTCATGAGAGCTCAATCCCAACAGTATATTCATAGATATCACACTTAACTGTGAAGAGGAAAGCATGAGTAGATTAAGTAATTACCATAATCTTTATAGCCCTTTAAATATTAAAAAATCTTTAAATTCTAACATGATATGAATTCCCCATGTTTGGTATTTTGTTAATCAGATTACTCTAAGTACTCTAAACACTGAGTTACTTACAAATACTCAGTTCAAAGTTATGGATTTATGCATAAATACAAATTAACATATCACATGTATTTTAAAGATGATTGTTTACATGTCACAGTTTCAGTTCAGGAAATCTCTTGTAAATGCATACAGTTGTAAAGAATCATAGAATGGCAAAGGCTGGAAGGGACCTTAGAGATCATCTAGTCTAACCTCCCTGTCATGGGCAGGGACGCCTCTCAACTAGATCATGATACTCAAGGCTCCATCCAACTTGGCCTTGAACATCTCCAGGGAGGGGGAAGCCACAACATCTCTGGGCAATTTATTCCAAAGTCTTGCTGCCCTCATACTGAAGAACTTCTTCCTAAGATCCAGTCTAAATCTATTCTCCTTCAACTTAAACCCATTTCCCCTTGTCCTATCGCTGGGCAGTCCTGTAAAAAGTCCTTCCCCAGCCTTCCTGCAG
>NW_009700559.1:0-23188 GCF_000703405.1 Apaloderma vittatum | reverse complement strand
TAAATATAAATACAGATGTACTTTATATGTACAACTAAGATTAAAGTGTCCATCTTTCTACTGCCTTTTGAATGAGAGGCTTAACTTCGATCACATCCACATTCATGTTGAACATGAGGTAACTAACATTTCAGTCTTTAAGAGGTATAAGCCAGTAAAGGAAGTCAGGAAGTTGCTTTAATGTCCTAAGAGATGGGAGAGATTATACGAACAGCTTATGGGGAAGAGCTTGGTAAATAGAAAATACAACTTCACATCAACAGAGAGTGGAGACTAATAGTGATCAGTTAAATGGCATGATCCCAGTGGGAACAATTAAAGTAAACATCTATCAGAGATATTAAATATAGCCTAGAAAAAAAGCAATGGATCTCAGTGGTAGCAAGTTGCTGGTGTGCATACGGAGTGAAGAGAACTTCTGAAAAAGGTACGGAAAGTCAGCTGCATAGCTAAGTCTCTCCTGAGCTGAGCTCAGATATGCTCTATACAAAGTGAACAGCATTCACCACATTTGGGGAACTGAGTGCTAGAAACTGATCTCATACAGCTGTCACTGCATACGGCAATGTTCTGAATTGTACAAAGTATTCCCCTGACAGTATGGGGAGCCATTCCAAACACATTAGGAGAAATTTTGAGTGATTACATTTTCCATACGTTACAAGATTTTTAGATTTACTAGAATCTGGAAGAGTTTTGGTCTCAGAATTCTGTTTCAGATGTGTTATGCCTGTAAATATCACAGAAACAGCTTACATTTGCAAAGAGAAAATGGTAAAGATTTGACTAGAGATACTAAAGAAGATTAATAGTTACTGCCTCCAGTGTGCTCTGTTTTGTGTATTCCTCTTGCTGCTACAATTAAGGATTTTTTGTCATTATGACTTTCTTTGTGTCACTATGGTTTTCTGTAATTTATTGGGGAGAAAACAGGGAAAGACATTTCATTCATCATTGCAAATCTCTTTTATGTGTGTTAATGCACTTTATATGAAATGATTACACTGACAACAGCAGCATTTGGACCCTAATTTATTATGAAAACAACTTGCCCTGCATTAACAAATACGTGTCCTGCTGGAGCAGAATCAGAATTGCATGGCTTTGTCCCAACTGCTCTGAAAGGCCATACCTGACATCTCGTGTGGTCACAAAAGACATCGATGTTGACAACTACATCTCAGGTCAACAGCAAAACTCTCTGAATAGTGATCAGAGACCAATAGGGCCTTTATCGTGTCATTTATCTGACTGACTGCTTTTTGTACAAAATACTCAATACGTCTCCTCTCAGATGGTTAAAAGACTTTTTCTTAGGCAAGATTCTGAAGCCTCATCTTCATTGACTTTCATTTTACCTTTGAGAATGCCAGTTGTTCTTCTTTTGAAAGCTTATCCTGCCACTCTGTGTTCCTCTCCTGACCCTCTTTTTGTCACATCCCATTTTTCCATTGTTTTCAGGGTCTTTGGGATATATCATGAACCAATGTTAAGTGAAAGATAGAGAAGGTCAGGAGAAGTCCTGGAAGTGGAAAAAAATGATGTATGTGATGCAATGGCCAGCAATACCACCTTTCTGCATGTAAGACTTCTAGGGGTGCTCCTGTTCTTGCCTGGTGTGTGTGGGTGGAGTGTGGGTGTGTGTGTCTGTGCTTGTAGAACCTTAGAGGAGAGTGATGGGCTCCTGCAGGCTCATCTGATCCCTGACTTACTCCACACCATTACTTATGTCCTCATCCTTTTTTGGGCACTGAAGTGAACCTTTCAGTACTGCTCTCCTTTAGCAGCTTCTTTCACACCTTCTCAGGAGCTGCTCTTACACCAAGAAAATGCCTGTACCTCACTTGCTTCCCCAGTAAAGGAGGAGAGAGCTGTACCCTTAGCTTTTAGTCTTCTGATGCACCCACTCATGCAGAAGCAGCTCTCGTGCTTTCTAGCTGGCAGGGACCCTGCACCGTTAAGCGGCTCCTGTGCAGGGGCAGCATCTGTCAATTCGAGGTGCTGTTCTGCTTGGTCTGGTGCTCATGTGTGCGCTGTCTGCACTTGGTGCAAGAGATAAATAAGACTCTGAAAAGTTTTACTGATGGCTTTGAAGTTCTGGTGGAGATGGACCCCATTGTTCCCAAGGTAAGAGCCACTCCTGCATCAGTGTTACTCATTTCTGCACTGAAATTAAAAGGAAAGAAAAGCCTAGTTTTGAACTGTGAAGTAAGCAACTTGCCCTGTGGTCAACCTGACTCACCAGATTATCCATTGTGCATATGAGTTTAATGTATGTATGAGCATAACTAGATTATGCCTGAGCTGTAGTGAAATATAAATTTAATTTCTGAAGGGTCATCTAAGCCCCAGTTCTCTTACTCCAGCAAGTTGCACAATTGTTATCACTCATGTCAGTGCCTTTCATCACTAAAACCTTGGGTTTGTTGTTTGCTTTTATTTTAATGGGAAGTTATTGCATGTGGATGGGTTGCTGTGGTTAATAGACAGCTGAGCTAATGGATCCAAGGGTGAGAGTCATAAGTAAAATCATAGGCTGCGAGGAAAATGAAGACATTTCACAGAGTATAATTTGCTTCAAGGAAGAAGGGTTTTAAGGTTGCAGTATCCCTATTGTACTTCTGCACTTGCAGCTGTAAATACTGTAAAATTACTGGGCTGTAAATACTGTAAAATTATTAGAAACTTTGCAGTGATTTTAAGCTATTTTAAAGGTTTAAATCAGTCTAACCTGTGGCTTTGTCATAATATCAAGTATCTGGTACGGTGGGAGTTGATTCTCAAAAATAGGCATTTTTCCTGTCAACCACAGCTGTGGCTTTCGAGGATAACACAAGGAGGAAACTAGAGACAAGCCAGTGGGATCTCTTATCCTGTCTGTTTCTTCTTCCATTCACTTCCAATAAATAAGGTGGTATAAGCATTTTGTTTTAGGGCTTTATCGAAACCCTCCCAGGAATTGATGGAGAGTTGCCCCTTTGACCTCTGTGAGCTCTGGGTCAGGCTCTGAGGAACGTGGCTTAGGCAGCAGGGCTGAACATGCCCGGTCTGACGCAGCATGAGAGAGGAGCAAAGGTGCTCGTAGGTCTGGGGGCATCAGGACCTCACTGGAGGCAGCTCTTCCGGGTAAGCAGCTTTACAGAGGTACACCTGGGCAGTGACTGAATCAGGGACACAGAGACAGCTCTCTGACATGAAACTTGTCTCTTCCTTTAAGCAGGCTATACTTTACCATTACAAAACAGCAACTCCAGTGAAGGCAGTAGTTTTCCCTTTGATTTTATGAAAGCAAAGGCAAGAAATTTCCGATTCACAGGCAAATAAGATGAAGAGGTGTGTCATTGCAATACTAATACATAAGTTTCTCCTCCCAATGAAGAAATGCTCTGTATTATCACTCCAATATGGCAGAAAGCTTAACTTTGTTGTAAAACTAACACCCTTTTTCTAAAAAATAAAATCATTCTTCTATCACAACAATCAACAATATCAGTGTATTTATTCTTAACTATATCTTTGTCTTATATGCCTACTGAAACTGAAATTAAAAGGAAGGCTACTGAACCAAAGCATAAGACAGTAGATTAAATTAATGTGAAATACATATTTTTGTAAATGATTTTGTGCTTCCTCGTGTGATGTCTTGCTCAGAATCTAGACCAAAACTGAAATAGTGATTCCAAGCCCTAGACAGAGT
Organism: Apaloderma vittatum; assembly: GCF_000703405.1. Taxonomy (NCBI): domain Eukaryota; kingdom Metazoa; phylum Chordata; class Aves; order Trogoniformes; family Trogonidae; genus Apaloderma; species Apaloderma vittatum. Next base: position 19,491 of record NW_009700559.1, on the reverse strand, counting down.
TTAGCAGTTACTAACATTAAAAATAGCTCATATTCTGTTGCTGAGCTGTCTTGTCTTCTCAGCTAGTTTATCCTTGATGCCTTGTGCAGAACAGAAGATGGAGAAGGACATTTCTCATCACATTCAACTGCTCCAACACACATCAGTCCTTAATGTCAGATTTCTCATACCCCTGAATGAGGTCAAAGTGTAAAAGCAGGTCTCTTGGTGATCTTTCAAGTTGCAATGTGACAGTATGTAAAGCTCTGTTAGAACAATTATAATGAATCCGGCACTCCTGCTATTGGAAGACCAATTCTGCCTTCAGTTTTCCATTTTCAAGGCTCCCCAGCTTTTCATGCTGCCTTCTAGTTAAAGGATGACGAGTAGAGAAGAGGTTGTTCATTATTTTTTCCCCTTATCTCTTGCTTGGTTCCCAAAGTGATTTGCACTCTATATAGTCTTGATGCAATCTTTTGTTCTCTCTAAGTCTAGCAATACAAGTCTGCTGTTTTTCTTTCCTTTTTTCTTCCTTTCAAAATCAATCTTCTGTGCCCAATATCCCTTTTCAGAGAGCACTTTTTGGTTCCTAAAAAATAGATTCTTTTTAGGCATCTCAGGCTGGGAAATTTTAACATAAACCCCTTTAGTAAATAGCTCATCTGGTAACTATACTGATACTGTTTTTAATTTATCATAAGAACCAGGATCTAGAAGTTTCTAGCATGACCCGTTTCTTGAAATAAGGTTATGTCCTTCAAAAGCACATGATTTCTTTAAGGAACGCTTCCTATCTCGCGTTTTTTAATGCTACTCTGATAATTTCTGCTGCGGGTATTCACATCTCACTTTCCTCACTCTGCATCCAATATACTCAGTAAGGATCAGAGGATGTTTTACTGTGAGCTCATCACTGCTTCTCACAAGGCCACCAGAATATGAGGCCATATTTCACCTGGCCCAACTGTTTGGTTTTCCATCTTCCTTCAGATTGCTTCTTCTCAAATTGCCTTGAAGTTAAATTGCTACAAAGACACTGAACACTAGCATCCACTTTCAGAGCAAAATAAATGTTTCTGAGTCCTGCAACCTGTCTAATGTATTTTTTAATTAATGAGAAATGAATTAGACTCTCCTCCAGTATCAGAGGTCCCTATTCTGGCTGTTGTGAACTGGGATCTGCAGAAAGAGCATAAAAGGCATCTGATTCTGATAGGTGGTTTGGTTTAAGACCTTCTATGATACTGGCAAGAGAGGGCTGCCAACTGCAGCTTTTAACACTGCATGGGGACAAAAAGGCAGTGCCCATTACAAGCCTCCAGCATGGAGGCCAGGGGAAACTTCCTTACATGTAAGGTTCCTGCCTGGAGAAGTGCAGCCAGCACTTCTGGTGGTACCTAAGATCAGAGATGGGTGTGGGAACCCTGTCCCTGGACTTGACTTGTGTTTGTTGTCTAACAGACCAGACGAAAACGTTTTTTTCCCTCTGCTTCCTCACAAAGTAACACGGTCTCCTTCTCATCTGCATTAACCCAAGCCTCAGATAAAGAAACAAAGTTTTTAAAGGAGTCAGAGCATCACAGTGTCCATATTCAATTAGAATTAAATGAGACTGAAATGCATACGAAGATGTCTCTAGCCCATATCGCATTATTGTTCATTGCAAATATGTTCAGTGAAAGCAGTGATCTACCACGCCATTAATTAAACTTGAATTTTCCTTGCATGAATGGGTTGTGTGTCAGTATATAGGAGGCATTTTGTTTCTTGTTTTTACCAGAAATAATCTCTAACCCTTCTTTCTGAGGCAGTGCTATTAAGAATACTCTAAAAAAAGCATTTTTGTTTATTGTGTACTTTTCTTGGGTCTCAGGCTGTTTGTGGCAAGGATGTAAATTAGAAGGTGATCTGCAGTGAAACACATTCACGCTGACTCCATTTAAAGAAGCAATGCTGATTATGAAGATTTAGTTTACCTGTATGCTTTGAATTAGAGGAATTACTGTGATTAATTTGTCTCTTTTTGTTGATATCTCACAGACTAAATACACACGGTTCTGCAGTCTATTGTCACACTTCCTGTTCTCATTTATGTTACAAAACCTGAAAGATGTGGAGCCAGCTTGCAGGCCACAGTGACATTTATCACACCAGGATCTCTAGTAGGAGCATTGTTAGTATGGTCAGAACTCTCACCTTACCTCTGCTCTACCCAAACAATCCTCTCAGTTCAATCGATCAATGTTGCCAGGCTGACGGGCTAGGTGATCTCCTGGGCGGACAGACAGGAGAAAATACAAGAGCAGGAATCGCTTCTCACCCATCTACCCTGTCTAGTATGTGGTTGGCATAAAGGCCTTATAATACGGCCTTACTCCTGTGTGACCAATCCCTTTCTGAATCCGCCATCCAGGCAGGACACCTGCAGCGTTGTGTGCATTTCTGCCTGGGTCACCAGCTCCTTAGGATGCTTCTGACAGGCAGGGTGAGAGCGTGAAACCGTGTCATGGAGAAATATCAAGTGGATCTTGACTGATGAAAGATACTGTGCTTGGTCTTTCCCACTCTGAAACCCCTGGGGCAGAAGAGGCCAAAGCACACACTAAAAGAAATCCAGGGTCCTCCCTCTGTATATTCTCTTTTCTGTCTTTGCAGTATCCAACAGCATGACAAATGCATGAAGATGCGCTTGCTTTGCGTTGCCTGTGTGTTTGCAGTAACAAAGGCCCAGAGAGACATTTGTGCTTGAAAATGAGGCAAGCAGCAAGACAAGCTGGTAGTGTTACACTCCTCAGAGGGTCTGCTGTCAAAAGTGGTGACAAAGACAGGGGCTTGGGATGTCAGGCACATTACCCAGTATTTACGGGTATTTCTAGGTCAAAGCCTGAGACAAGAACTGGATATGGAACTACCCTTCCCTCTTAACACAGTACTATACAGTAATGAAAAATGAAAAGCAATTTCAGGAATTGTGTGTGAAAACTGGAGAGAAGTATTGTTCAAGTTGCTGCCAAAAGGGACAATCATGAACACTCTCTTTGGCAGTCAAATTCTGTTTACAATTATCATTACAGTGCTGTAGTGCCTTGGAGCTCTTTCCATGGAGCAGGACCTCACTGGTCTCAATACTGAGTGTTCATCATTTCATCAGAGAAAGACATGATCCCATCCCCTTGTGTTTTTGATTCTCTATTGCAATGAAAAGAGGACACTCTTCTACGATACTCCACACGCGGAGTCCAGCTGCGTGTGCTGTGGCAGCTTCCTTTGTTTGCTGGATGCTGCTTGTGTGAATGTGCGTTGGATGGAGCAATAGCACTGCAGGAGAAAAGGGCACAGAGAGCCCTTAGGTCTCTGGAGCCATCAAAGGCTGTGGATTTTCTGTGTACGCAGTGTCTGTAAGATCAGCTCAAGGAATGCTGCTCTTTTAGCTTATGGACTGATACAACTGTCAGTGGGACTAGGCTACAACCTGGCTTCTGGAACTGTCCTGCCTTTAAAAAGCAGAAATATGCTTTAATCTCATTTAAATCCAAAACCAACCCGTTCCACTGCCTTGAAGCTCTGACTAAGATTATCTGAGTTATTATCACATTGGTCTGATGCATAAGGACTGACAACCAAAAGCCCCAGGTGTCAAATCCTGCCCTAACCAGGTGATCTGAACCAGGTCTTGTTTTGAAAGTAGGTGATTTGAAACTCCCTGACATATGCACCTCTGGACTTCTACAAGTTGAGCAGGCACCAGAAAAGACTTAGACATTTCTCTCAAATAAATTATTTCTGGAAGGGTGTGCTACCAAACTCAGCAAGTCAAGGACAGGATGGGTGTCATCACTGTTGTGAGTTTCCCATCTGATTAAAGTCTTTGTTTTTGACTTCTCAAAGGAAAAAAAAAACTACAAGAAATGAACTGAACAAGTTATGATTTCACACGTGTAACCAGTTGCCTCACAAAACATTTATTAGTGGTAGTTGTCACTAGAGAATTTCCCAGGTGAATGATTCTCTTTATTACAGTCCTGAACCTGGGGTGCAGAAAGGGAAAACGGATGTTTCTAAACCGCATCCTCCTGGTTTGCCGAACTGCAGCTGAAGACATCACTTGTTTTCAAAGTAGCTGGGCAAGTTAACAAAATAACTACTGCTCAGGGGCAGATGACACAGTATTTGTTATTGAATGTGGAACAATGGGTGAATCATTCTTCGATCCACCACAGTCTCTTCATTTGTTTTCATTGCAGGCTGAGCTCTCCGTTCCCAGGCAGGCTATCAGGATCCTCAATGTCACAGGGGCATTTTTGCTGCTGCCAGGAGCACTCTTTTTGATGGACAGTAGTAAGCTGTCTGATTTTTCAATTCAAGTTCTCACTGCACAATTCAGGCACGAGCAACTAATAAACCAGGCATTGCTACTGCATTGAGTTTTGGGCAAGGTGTTCTATCATTTTATGGCATTGAGTTTAGACATGGTTGCTTTAATTTTCTCCTGAGGAAACATAATGAAATATCTATGAAAGAAATATGCTTTTTCCCATAATTGTGTCATTCTTTGAGGTTTTTTTTTCCCTGCAATTTCTCCAAGGACTGGTATTTTTACTTCTTATACAAGTTGTTGGAAATTTCCATCTCAGTTGAAGTAATCCCTCAGAATCGAATGTAAATGACTGCTCAGCAACTGATAAACAGGTGGTTTTAAAAATGGACAAAATGAGAATTAACTGAAACTAAGTACGTTTGACTTGGGTGTACTCCCTCTGTTCTCTTCCCAGCATCCTACTGGATATTGTTATTCTTTAGTATGACAGCTTCAGAATGTGTTGTTAAAATTGAGGTAAGAAACTCTCTCCAGCAGCACTGTGGAAAAAAAATTTCATATTCTCAAAGAACCCCTTTTCCCTAGTGAAACGCTGCCTTTTGCTTAAAGACACCTGCACAGGATCCCACTGAGTGTTGAGGATTTTTTCCAACTTTTGTCATATAAAAATAAAGTATCAAACAGAGGACTGATGGCAGGTGATGGAGGTTTATAACACCGATCAATTGGAGAGTCACCAGCCTCTTTTAGGGCAAGTGTAAAAAGTGCCATTAAACAGGAAATAATAATTCACTCTACAAGGTCAGCACCTCCCTGTAAGAGTTCAGTGAAGATCAGTATCTGTGAAGCGTTATTGTTTTATTAGTGTGTTTAATTTTGGCGCTGAGAATGAGATGGGTGAACAGAGGTTCCCAGCTGACCATTAAAAGTGGTGTACCAAGGACTTGTTCTCTAGTATTATTGGAGATTTTTGAGCATGTGAGGAGCTCTCAGAAGTACTAATATCTTGAAAGAAATAAGACTAAACTTTCATTTTTGCCTTCTTCTGCTGAGAAAATGCTTTTCCTGGACGAGGAGAAGATAGAAGATTAAATTATGTCATCCATTCCCTAACTGCTGACTTCAAAATTAAAGTAAATTCTCAAAATCTCCAAATTAGATCAATCATATTTATAAAATATCTTTCTAGCTTTTAGTGTTTTGCAGTTCGTGAGATCTAGAGTGTATTTGCATCATGTTTTCTCTCCTATAAGCAGGAGTACTGGAAATGTAGTTTTAAATGAAAGTTTACAGTACTGCATTATTAATGATGTGGTTACAGATATCAAGAGTAACACCAAACACTGCAAATGCTCACACCCTGCTTTGAATTCTCTTCTCTGTCTGTAACTTCCTACTGCAGAAAACACATTGTCTGTTCTTATTCCTAGACTGGAGGAAGAAATTGTCCACAGCTGTCATAATCCACGCTCTGCCGCAGTTGCCAGGCCTTCTGTTTGCAGGCAGCTCTTCCATATACTTCCCAAACCGACCCAGTCACAACTAGTTGGGCCACCTCACAGAGATTTGATACAAATCTACTAAGCCAACATGCCTGGCTGTGCACTGAGCAAATTAGGGGGCACTCACCTGCGATGCTTCGTGGGCTGCCTGGAGCAGGTGCTAACACTGGGACAGAAAGAAGCCAGTTTGTTGGAAAGAAAGCAGTTTGTCAGTAAGAGGATTACTTTATTCCCTGTCTGTCCTTTTTGTTGCTTTCAACCACTAAACAGAATCAATGTAGTTTTAGAACAAACAACTTCATAAAGTTCACCCTTTTTTCCTTTTTACTCAGTGTGGTGCATAAAAACAGGTGGCTTCTTTAAAAATACTTCTCTCTTTCAACACTGTATTCACATTTACAGGCAACAAATATCAAAGCCTGATGCACAAGTTTCTAGGAGAAATGGTAATTTTCCCATTTCTGGAGGCAGGTGGATAACTCCAGTAAGTGACAGCTTCCTCTTGGGTGCCCATATTCTCCCCATATCCACTTTCATAATTTTTAGATCAGCTTCAATGTCTTCACTGTGATAAAGCTCATATAAAGATTGCAGCCTCCACTACAAGTGGGATACGGAGCAATAACGAAACCGCTGCAGTTTATCTCCCAGAGGTATAGAAGTAAAACACCACTACTCACCTAAATAAACTGGGCTGTAAAGTGTGACAGTTCAATAAGAGCTTCGTGGGCAGTTCAGCTATTCCTACAGGAAGACAAATTCAGTGCTGGAGAGCAGAGGAGACCGGGCAGGTGAAGGGATGACCCCTCAGAGGTGTGGTGAGTTAAGCTGTCCTGGCTAGATGGAAAGAAGCCAGCCCCTTCTCAGCCTCTGGGGCTGAAGTGTTCAGCCCTCCCTACCCCCCAAATTTAAGATACTGGTGCAGATTTAAAGGTCCATGTTAATAATCTGATGAACTGCAATGGAATGAATGCAAGTACTTAAATGCATAACCAGCCTTATTAAACTGAATGGAACTACCGTGTCTTTAATTTGCATCTCAAAAGTAATTTGATAGTTTTCAGCAGTGTTTATGAAGGTATGTCCACCCTTGCTGATACAGAACTTTAGAATATGGTAGCAATTAAGATACAACTACTTTGGTAATGAAAGCTCTCTAATATCAGGTGCATGAAGCTCAGGAAGAAACCACAGGAAGACCTTGGCATGCAACAGCATGTTCTGTCCATTTGCACTGCCTGCTTCTCACTTTCTTTTTCCTTGTTTAAGAAAATTTATGTTTTTGCTTTGTTTTTCTCATGAAATAATAAAGGTCAACTTTGCATTTTTCTTTGCCAGTCATAGACTAATGGATATTACAGAACAGGAGTCATCTACTTCACCTCTACAAATAAGGAAAAGTTTTCAATTGTTAATACACTGCAAAAGCATTAGCAATTATCCTAAGGTGTGCTCTTTTTTTGTGCTTTTTTTTTTTGCTTATGTACACAGTATGATAAAATAATTGGAAAAGCAACATGGTGTCTACAGAAACAAAAAAATAGCTATTATTTTAACTGAGTTGCAGAAACTGATTTTGGTGGTGTCAGAATGTGGAAAAGCCAGCTGTCAGTCATCTAACCTCAGTGAGCACCACCTCAATCCAAGCTGACCCGGCTCTCCCAGTACTACAGTTCCCAAAGACTTCTCCCTCACCTGTCATCACTGAAAAGCTGTTGTCCTGAATTCAGCAACCGATACTGCAATTCCCACACACCCAACCACAGACAAAGTCTGACAAGTCATTAATATAGACGAGCTCTAAGATTTATCCTCCAGTTGACTTAAATACAGCTCCACCTGTTGCATATCAGGAATCTGATGGTCTCATTCCCTGAAATAGTCCCAAGGAGTTAAGCAAGTTCAGTCACTCACAAATGCAAATCATTGTCGTAACTGTACAATGGAGGCAGTCACACAAAACATGAGTTGTTATGCTCCTACTCCACTGTGGGAATTTAAGGAAGAATGAGGAATTTCTGGAAGGGGTAACCGAGACACAAAACCAGCAGAAAACCAGGAGCTGAAAAATATAATTGGAGCCTGAGTCTTATTTCAGTTTCCAGCGTATGGATTCTTCCTGTGTTATTGGGTCCTGTTTGCTCCCTAAACCATTTTGTGGTCTAGCTGTGCTTCCCTTATGTCATGGGTTTGAGTCTGGCGGAGTTTTTTGTATAAGTGGGAGCAGACTTGTGTGAAGGTTTGAGAGCCTTTCTTACCTCCAGGTAGGAGTTGGACCTGCCTCTGGCCAGGGCCAGGCCCATCAGCACTTCTGCCATCAAGGTATTGTAGAGGTGATGCCATTGTTCTCTCTCTTTTGGTTTTGTCTTGTTTTGAGCTGTCCTGTCTTTAATGTTGGGGAGTTCTTTTTCTGTTGGAGGAGGGGGAAGTAAGAGGAGAATAAAGGAACATCACCCTAAGAAGAGGGAGAGGGAGAAGAGCCCCTGAGGAGGAGAGGGAGAAGGCTGCTGGAGCAGGACCTTTCCCTGAAGCCCGTGGTAGTCGAGAGGGCAGGAAGGTGATTGCCTGCCAGCTGAGCGAATCATTGGCAGCGAGAACTTCCAGGATACATTGCTATGCGCAGAGTCCCATGTGAGGGGAGAGAGACCCAGCGTCAGCGGGGGACATGCCCGAAGCGATCTGTGGCCCCAAAGGACTCCCAAGGAGGAAGAGAATTGCCTCCTGTGAGGTGGGCACCACGCAACATGAAGCAGAGACTGTGAGGGGCCCTCTTTCTCAAGGAAGAGCTGCCATGGACAATGAGTAATGGCCAGATGGACTGCACTGCCCACCTCCTGTCCCCCTTGCACTGATGTGGGGGAGAAGGTAGCCAGGAAGATTGGGGGGGGAGGCAAAATGTATTTAATACCGAGTCATATTTATTGATGTATTCTTCTCACTGTTCTACTTTGTAAATGGTGGCGGTGAATTAAATCTAAATTTTTCTCCCCAAGTTGCTCTGGTTCCTTACCTGTCCTCTTAAATGGTAGATTATTACCCTCCCTATCCTTAATCTCAAACCCTTGAGCCTTTTTAGGTTGAACTGTCTCCCTCCACATCACTGTGGAAATGGACGTGTGGGGGGGCCGGTTAGCTCAGTGGTTTGAGCACGGTGCTGGCAACAAGGACCAACACCGAGATCGCGGGTTCGATTCCTGCTCGGTCCCCATGTGTTGCCTGGTCTACTCGAGAGGTGGGGTCCCTGCCCAAAACAGGGAGGTTGGACTAGATGATCTCTAAGGTCCCTTCCAGCCTAGGCCATTCTATGATTCTATGTGGTGAAGGAGTGAGCTGGAGGCTGTATGGTTTTTTGTCCCAGTCGGCTTGAACCACGATACCTTATCATTCCCCTCCCTTTCATCTTCTGCCCACACAACATCTGTGGAGGAAGGAGAAATAAAAAAGAAAACACATGCACTTATGGAACTAACATACATCATTATTTTTAGTATTCCAGAACTAAATATTTGGCCTGGGCAGCTTAAGTAGCAGTTGTGTACCCTACCCTTCGAGAGCAGATGTTTAAGCAGCACAATATTCAGAAAGCCTGTAGTGAAGGATATGAGCCCTTAGCTATCAACTGTTAGGATACTGGGTGATGTTATTTCAGCTTCTCTTTTTGCAGTGTTGTAAGCAAACCTAAAATAAATGTGCATCACAACCAGCATTATCTTCCTCATGTCATCCAAATTACAGAAAGCTATAGAATCTGGGGTTTTTTTAGGACATCTCTGTAAAAGTTTGTGGACATCAACTGAAAAAAAATGGCACTCAAAAGTGTGAGATCCGGTACTCCTGCTAACAGATGGAGAAACTGAGACAAAGGCAAAATTACTTTTTCATGATTATACAGCAAGTCAATGGGAGAGAAAAATTACAGTTCAGAGCCTTCTAGTTTCTAATCCTATAATCCTCTTTCCAAAATCTATTATCATGATCAAATACTGTGTTTCAGTGATGACCATGAATGCTCCATTCTTGTGAACGCTCCACCCCAGGTATCACAAACTGACCATCCAGATGATGATACATGAGTAATTTACAGCCATGTTAAACATCTGAATTCAAATGACTCACCCACTTAGAAAGCCCCAGGGGTGCAAATCTATCTGCCTCTTCATTGCCTTGGCTCTCCTGTTTCAATTTTGGTAATCAGAGGCAATATAGTAGAGCAAAAAAAAAAGTAGAATTAAAAGCATGATATGTATCGTTATTGTAAATGTCACTCTGATGTGGATTATCATCCTTTCACACGCTTTTATTTTTGTCAAACGTTGCCCAGTGTTAGTAGCCTGTGCAACACGATAGGTGTTGAAGACCTCATGTGCCCAGGTAGTGACAGCTTTCACTCTAGGCTTTCCAGATCCCAGATAATTTTCTCCCGACTGATTGCAGCAGGAGGTTGCAAGTGGAAAATGATGATTTTCCATTTTTCCATGCACAGATGTCTGAGATATGATGGATTTAACTTATAGTTACTGGAACTTATTTTTCTGCACTTTAGGCAGTCATTACTGATTATTGCAGGTTCGCAGTGCCATCCAATCATTCAATGCTTATTCCACCATTCAAAATCCTCAGCATCCAGGTGTCAAAAATTGAGTTGACAAAGGAAAAATTGCCAGGTGGAAGAACAGATTATGAAAGTGCAACAGAAGAACCAGGAATGTAATCTATGCAACATGGAAATTATGTGACGGAGCACTGGGAACTCTGCCTTAAAGCACCTCTCTTTTTTTTTCAAAGAGGCTGTTAGTTTCCCTTAGTATGATACAAATACTGTGAGAATATGCATAACTGCAGGTATCTATACATCTGTTGCTGACACAACGTCCTGCTTTAGGAAGTCCTTCCCATCAGCCTGCTGTGCAAACATTTTTACTGACATACTGGCAACTGTATGCCAGGACAAATGCTACCAACAGCACTTTCTAGTGGAGATGTCACTTCAGCGAGTACTAGAACTGAAGCAAAAAGTTCTTATCCCTAAGCAGTGTAAGCAGCGTAAGCAGCGTGAATCCAGTCATGAAATGAAAATAAGCATGAAATTTGTAAAACTAGCTGCAGCTTTGTAGGTATTTTGCCACCTTTTTTAATATTTAGCTTTGGATACATTTTCTCTTTTACATTTTTTAACTTTCTTCCTGTTTTCATTTTTGTCGTCTTCTACCTTCTGTTGCTTCCCTCCCCTCAATCCCTTTATTAAGGACTAGATCTTTGACAAAACAATGGTTTTCTTGTAATAAAGCTGTCTCTTTGGAATAGCCTTTAATGTTTACCTTCCTCTTTAATAAAAGAGTGCCATATCAAAAAACCTGTTCTTTATGAATCTCTTGGTAGAAGGCATAAACCGAAGTGACCTATGTAGGCAGGCATTTGGCTAGAATTTCTCTTAGTGTTGTGTGGATCAAGAAATCTAGATTGCTTTTACTGTAGTCACTAATGATTAAAATGAGATCTTTTTATTTTGTGCTAATTAAAAACATAGGAGAACCTAAGAAACTTTATAGGATAGCAATCTGGTAAAATATTACATGAGCTCTACTGGTCTTCATCTTAACAGCAGGTCATTTCTGTTTTAACTTTGTCTAAATATTGAATTCACTGATTTTCATTAGTGTGAATAAGTTTCTATGATTTCAGCTTCTCTATGAGAGATGTAAAGAAGAGGGGGAAATTAGTGTAGAACCCTACTGTAATAGATTTACTTGGGGTAGAACGATTTTTAATCTTTTCTGAACGATATAGATAGGAACACACAAAAATTAAATACATTAAAAGAAAAATTCTGGCCATGTACATTCCTCTAGTAAACTTTGTTTTCTTGTAAGAAAGAGTCAATTTCAAGAAAACTTGGAGGAGTACAGTGTTTTTTTGTTTCCAGGATGAAATTGTTAATGAAGCGACTGAAAATACTGCACATGGTACATCTTCTCCCTCCTTTCTGAGCAGTCTGCAACTGGTAGCAGACCTGTGAGTTAGTACGTAATTAGAGTTGAGGAAGTATCTTAATCTTTGGACTGTGAGTGCTTTTGGATGCTTTTCCACTTTACAAAATGTAAAACCCGTTTCTTGGACATCAGCTGCTGAAATGAAATCTGAAATTTGTTTTAGATACTAAAAAATTAATTTCTAAACAAAAGCGGCTGTAGCAGGAAACCTCAAACGGTGACACAAAATACGATTATTAGCCCTAAGCACCTGTTCATTATCTGTAAGAAGATAACGTGTTGGAGAATTTTTACGGGACTGATGTGTACTGCAGATTTCATGTTAACAGTCCTACACCTTAACCTAATCAAATTATGTCCTGAACTCTGAGTTGAAACAGTAAGGACAGGCATTTTCTTTTAGTGCCTTTTGGTAAACAACCGCGAGATTGTTGGGGGCTTTTTGAGTGCTTCACGTGCGTAGTGAGACTGTACAGAAAAATAACTTCTTCATCAGCGTATGAGTAAATATGGAAAGCACATCAGGTAGGTGCTAAGGATAGATAGTCAGTATAAAGTTGCTTTCAGTTTAAAGTTTTAAGATAATAGAATTCCATTGTGTAATGAAGGTGCAGTGGAAGTAGAGCAGCATGCTTGAAGACTGCTCTCTCTCTGACTTAACTGTAACCTGGAGTGCTTGGATGTAAGGGAGGTTGGACACTGAAAATGAAAGTTTGTCAGAAGGAAAAGATGTTCTTCTGTAAAAATATCCCATGTGGCAAGGATTCCACTGTTGTTCCCAACAACTCAGGTTCCTCAGTGAGTGGAGAGGGCATGGACAGATTTGAAATGGAGCATTGTAAGGGCTGAAGTTGATAGAGGGATTGTGGCAGTTGCCCTCCTGATTGGCTTCAGAGCTGTGGCCTCCTGCAGAGTGCTCGGGGGAGCACCACACCCAGAGCAAGAACTGGACCTGCTCCAAGTGCAGGTTGTGGTAACTTTGAAAAACAAGCAAAGTAATGTTTATGTAGGGGGAGATACAGGGGCTAATGTTCGAATGTACTGTCTACTAAGCCACTCATAACCATGGGGATCAGGAATGATGCTATTGCCTGTCTACACAGGGTGCTTACACCTAATATTGTTGATTTATTAATTGATTTATAAACTGTCTTGAGTTTATTTTGATTCTTGTTCTTTCTGCACAGGTGTGTTTCTGGAGGTTTAAAATACTTGGACTCAGTACTTATGAATTGGATGTGGGGAATTCTGTTATTTTCAGATCCAGTAACTGAGTTTCCTAGATTTCTGAGTGGGACTTCAAGTTGGCTCTGTTTACACTTGAGGAGGACGGGTTGCTTGGGTTTTTGGGAAGGAACAGTGAAATATTTGAGCTGACTGGTTTTATTGCTAGCAGCCCTTGCCAGAAGGATTACTGACATTATCTGTACCAATGTGTGTTATAACATAGTCCACAGTTGTTTTCTTCAGTTACGAACCCTGGATGTCAAGCCATGTACAGTTGGTTCTTGCAATGATTTTTGGTCAGGGCTTTGGAGATTGGGAAGCCAAGTCCTGTGGCTGAGAAGCAGCCCTGCAGGCCTGCTTCCTGAATCACAGCAACGGCTACTGCTAATGTAGCCAGAAATTATTGTGATCTGCTTGCCCTGCTGGTAAAACACTCTTCACTTTCTTTGTAGAAGGCCTGGAAAAGTAACTGGAAAATTAATTTGCAAATCTTCCTTATGTGAAGCTATATTAGAATGGGAAAAAGCTTAGGGGAAGACAAACAAGATAAAGCTTCCTGTAAAAGGAAGGACAGATCAAGTAGTCTGGAGCTCAGTCTGTTTAGAGTTATGGTAGAGGTCTACAAAATCCCGAGTGGTAGGAAAAAGGTGGACTGGTTGTCTTAAAGGCCAAATCACAGATAATTGTAAAAGTCAGGAAATAATAATGAGCAGATTATTTTGTGAGTATTTAGTCAGGCTACAAAGAATCATAGAATCATAGAAGAGTTTCAGCTGGAAGAGACCTTCAGGATCATCTAGTCCAACCTTTGTCCTAGCCCTGTCAACAGCACTAAACCATGTCCTTCAAGGCAACATCTACCCGTCTCTTAACACCTGAAGGGATGGAGACTCAGCCACCTCCCTGGGCAGCCTGTTCCAATGCCTGACAACCCTCTCAGTAAAGAAATTCTTCCCAATATCCAACCTCAACCTCCCTGTAAAGAAGGAGGTGAGGAGGATGTCCATATTCGAAATCCACACGTGTAATCAAATTAAATTTATTTACGGAATGTAAGCTCCTCCGAATTCAAAGGTTCGGTATCGGTTGAGAAAAGAATCAAACTCACTACAATAGCCCTTACCAAAAGAATGATAATCCAGATTAAATACACTTACTTTGATAGTCCTTGCTAGGCATCCCTAGACCAAGGGGGAGATTTCACAACCCCGACTGCAGGCCAACCGCCACGAGATAACTCCAAAATGGCTGCGGCAAGAACCTCATTTTAAAGACTAGTCAGTGATGACTGTGGTCAATCATAGCTATCTCAGCTTCTCGTTGGCTGCTGGCCAGCTTCCTGGATGTAAACGAGCCTGGACCAGTCCAGGTCCCATTCCCAGCCTGGTAGACAAGTCGGGACTAGCCCAGGTCACAGATTCCCTGAAATCTGCCTAGCAACAGCTCAGCTGAGGGGGAGGGGAAACACGTGCCACACTCCCCTGGCACAACTTCCTTTCATCCTGTCACTTGCCGCTAGGGAGAATAGACCCCCGCCTCACTACAACCTCCCTTCAGGTAGTTGTAGAGAGCGTAAGGCCTCCCCTCAGTCTCCTCCAAGCTAAACAGCCCCAGATCCCTCAGCCTTTCGTCATAAGACTTATGTTCTAAGCCCTTTACCAGCTTGGTAGCCCGCTTCTGTACCCTCTGCAGCACTTGAATTTCCCTCTTGTAGTGAGGGGTCCAAAACTGGATGCAGTATCAAGAAAGGAAAAAAAACCCAAAACTGGTGTGCTATATAGAAATTTTATTTCTTGGTTAGAGCCAGGACTCAAGGAGGCTACATGGATTAAAACCTCATCCTCGTTTTCAGAGAACAGCCAGTAAAGCTGTAAAATTAAGTAATATATATACTGTAAAAGGCTGAAGGGAAATGAAAATAGAAGGGAAACAAGAGTGATAGCATAACTAAGGCTGATAAGAAGCACTGAAAGACTTTAGAATCAGAAAGAGTCTTAACAGATGTATTGGTCTAATCTAAGAGGGATGCAGTCAAATTGTTAACGGATATAAAAAGATAGGAAAATTAAAATATATATGTGTTGCAATTGTGTAATAGGCAGTCAATGAAATAATTTGTAGTAATAGGCACTCAAGGGGTTGCTCTTTAGTAGCTGCTAAATTTGGTCATTTTTAAATTGATGTGCCCAAATAATTAGTTTTGACAGGATTGTCCAATGAGCTTCTTGGATCATTAATGTTGATTTTTGATAAGATTTGAAATACTGGAGAAAGAGCACAAAAATGGTTAACGTGCCAACATTCAAAGAGGGTAAAAGGCATGACCTGGATAATTACATGTCTACCAGCTTGACATCACTTCTGGGCAAAATAATGAGGGACAAAATTTAATGAATTAAAGAAGTGTTGTATAATTAGTGCCAATAAATGTGAGTTATAGGAAAACCAGATCATGTCAAGCTAGCATGCACTTACTAGTCCATATTTTGATTCATGAAATGAAAGTCTTGTGTAATCAGCCAGCAACACTTCACGTTTTACACGTATTAAAGGGTTATTAATTCTTAGGGGTGAAAATGTGAGTGCAAAATGAGACTCATAGCTGCAAGGATGCATTCCTCTTGAACTCTTGATGGCATCCTTTCTCCACCCGACGGCACTTAGCTTCTTGTCATCATCCTAAAAAACCTCAGGTAATAGCCTGGACCAAAAGGATGAAGCATTGTTAAACAAAGAAGGAGATTCAGCAGTGATATCCTTTGCTTCGTTGCCATTTACTCAGCCAAAGTTGGCACAAAGCTGAATGTGTTTCAATGCAACAGCTCCAGCGTGGGCATTCCCTCTTCCACGGGCTACAGGTTCCAGCAGCGACCTGCTCCGATGGGGGCTTCCCACGGGCTACAGCCCCCTTCAGGCATCCACCCACACGGTGTGGAGTCCTTACATGGTGGACATCTACATGGTGGTCCTCACGGTGGACATCTACACCCCACCCATGGGCTGCAGGGGGACAACCCGCTTCACCATGGTCTGCACCATGACCTGGGGGACTCTCTGCTTCAGCGCCTGGAGCTCATCCTCCCCACCTCTTCTTCTTCGTTGACCTTGGTGTCTTCACAGATTCTCACTCCTCCATCTCTGTGCCAGCTGTTGTGTCGCAGTTCTTTTTCCCCGTTCTTATATATGTTTTCACAGAGGCATTCTTCTTCTATCACTTTACTGATAGGCTCAGCCTTGGTGCAGCGGCGGGGGCCCCCTTTTTGGGCGGGGGGGGTGACCTCGGGAAGCTTCTAGCAGCTTCTTGCAGAAGCCACCCTGCAGCTCCTCCCCCGCCACCGCCAAAATCCAGCCAGGCCAACCCAATACTTTATTTAATGAACAACAAAAAAATTGCTTGGTTTCTTGGTGTCGCTAAAATTCACTTCATTTAGTGAAGTTCATCACTTCCACATTCAAAGTTGTTGTTATGAACTATGCAGATTGCTGTTGGAACAGAAAAAAAAACAATTTGGAAATGAAATGTATGAATTGAGAAATCTAGTCTGCTGTACTGTACTCATTCTAGTCAAAGAGGAGGAAGCATGTCAAACTTGCTGTCTTGAAACTGTCTGTGCTTCATCCAAGGTCAGAACTATGTGCAATCTGATGACCTATGTGGCCATAATCTATGAAATGTTTTCTTCTCCTTTCAGAAAAGGAAACAAACCTTCATACTCAACTCAGATTCTAGAGTTGCTAAAGAACATCATCTTACTAGCCAGTGACAGTTTCTTGGCAGGTAGCTTATTTGTATTTTAGTGAATTGCCATTTTGTGCTCCTCTTTATTAATTTTTTTTACCATCCTCTTAATTTTTCACATAGCCTGAAAATCTATATATTTAGATGCTGATAATAAAACCTAGTGCAATCTGAATACTCCTTTCTTTTCTCTGCTTCTATATTTCGCAGTCTCCTTCTGCTTGCTCACCTCTGTTTGGGCTGTACGCAGGCCATACATAACAGATTCCTTGCCACCTCTCCAATTGATTCTGAATAACCCCGGGGATTTGCAGGTGTCGGAGAGTTGGGAATGGGTGCCCAGATAACTGCTATACGTGCGCACATACCAGAGGGGGAAGGGGTGGGGGTGAGTCGATCATTTCACACTGTAAAAATTCGTGGACCCCCGCCACTCACAGGGCTCTTGTGCAGGGCAGCAGGGTGCACAGCAGCCATCTCACCTCTTAGCAGGCACCCCTCTCAAGGTTACCCCTTGAGGCTGAGAGAACCCTGACCTGGTATCTGACATCTATAATGAGCTAAGTGACCTTTTACATTAGGCCTAAAAGTATATTCTACGCTAGTGGCATTTTTATAAGCTATAGCTTAATTATTGGAAGTGTAGTAAGTTGTGGAGTGTTTGCCCGCTGCCTCACTAGCATTCAATTATAGCTTAATCTCCATTTGATTGACATTTGATTTTCATTCCATCATCAATTAAATATCATTTGATCATCGTGTGATCATTAATAAACCCCTTTGAGTTAACCCCATAATTATGACTTCTCAGGAATTCACCTGTGACAGACCTTTACAAGCAAATTAATTGCTAAATGAAGTGGGAGCCTATGTCCACAGTCAAGTGAAAATGGTGTGGGAATACATGTGTAGAAATATTTTAGTCTGAAGCTTGTGGAGTCTGAAGCTTGCGAAGCGTGAAGGTTGCGGAGTCTCCTCCTTTGGAGATATTCAAAACAAACCTGATGAGTACTTTTGCGATCTACTGCAGGTGATCCTGCTCTGGTGGGGGAGCTGGACTGGATGATTCTTTGAGGCCCTTTCCAACCCTTGACATTCTGTGATTCTGTGATTCTGTGATTTCCCGATTTTGTGACTAGTGAAGGTTCTGCACATCAACCTCTGAATAAGCTTTTCTATGAATCATATTTGTGGATATAGGAAAAAACATAAGAAAATGACAGTGCAAACTTTAAGGTAGTGAACGCAAGTATAAGACCTTTGGTTCCTTAGCAAATATTCTAATAGCTTGTCTATTATTCCAGTTAGTGTAGTAACTGAGGTAGAAACACAGGCAATGGTTTTTTAACTCTGAATCCAAACATACATGCTCTCCCTCCGCCCCCCACCCCATGTCCCGCGCTTCTCTTTTTGTCTGTTTTCAGCTCTAAGGATTTAGCTCACTGGCCGTTGTCAGGCCAAGTCTACAAGTTGATACGCTGATTCTTTGTATCTTTTGCTACAAAGGAAATATCAGCACTATGATTTCTGGTCTTGGAGCTGGATGTGTGATTTTTATGTGCTGTAATTCTGTAATTGCCATGTTCCTTTGTAACCCGGCCTAGCTTTCTAAAGAAGGCTTTACGTTGAAAACAGTGTACAATAATCTTCCTTTCTTCCTTTCCTTTCTGAGTACTTGATGTAACTTAAAATGTGGAGCCGGAGCATACGCGACAAAAACAAACTGGTCAATAGGAGAGTATAAGTTTACATCAGGTGGGTCTCCTGGGCCTGTCTCACAAGCGATTATTCTAGCACAATTAAACAGAGGACTCTCCTGGTCCCTAACAGGTGGGTCGAACCGGGGGCCCACAAAAGCCCGTTGCCATGCAGACTCTGACCAGGCCCACATCAGGTTACTTTCAACTCTCCATTCTTGGAGACACTCAAAAGCCACTTGGACAAAGCCCTGGGGAACTGTCTCTGGGCAGGTCGCAGCAGGCCACAGGCCACCGGCGAGCCCACAGGCCACAGGCCACAGTGTCTGTGCGAACGGGTGGTGTCGTTTGGCTCTCGGAAACTACGTCCCTCCTGCTTCTGACCCAGCTGCTGGGGCTGTGAAGGCCAACGCTGCCTGTCCATTTGGAGGCCAGACTCTTGGGAGCAATGGACGGTTTCGTCAGGTCCTCAGGAACGACGTTCATCCTGAACGTCCACCTGCCGCTGGAGCTAGGAGGGCCAATGCCGCTTGACCGTTCGGTGTCTGAGACAGTGAACGGTTGCTTGGGGTCTTTGGGACGGCCTTGCGTCCAGCCTGCAACCCAGCTGGGGTGGGTGCAGAGGTCAAGCATGAGCACGACCACAAGCACCGTGGGAAGAGCCATGTGTTCCTGGGCAGGCGCTGGCCACTGCCAGTTCACGGGGGCGTGGGCATCCTCCAGGCGCTGGTGCACGGGGGATCTCTCCTCCAAAGACGTGCAGTTACCCTAGAAGTCTCTGATGCAGGGGCATGCTCCGACTGACATGCCTTCTTGGAGTACTGGCGCCGGTGCTCTTGCAGGTGAAGGCGGCGGATAGTCCTCAGGGCCCTGCTGCTGTTGTCCTCCATCCGGCAGAGCAAATCGTATTTGGAGAAAGTGTTGTCTTCCCAGCACTCCGTCATCGTGGAAGATGAGACCATCCGTCGTCTTCCCTGGAAATGAAAGGGCCAGGGGCACAGTGAAGCAGGGCCAGGGGGCCCAGAGGCAGCCTGCCGGG